>NC_134483.1:516742403-516762403 GCF_040206685.1 Ascaphus truei | reverse complement strand
CACGTGTTCCCTCTGACTGAGCACCCATGCAGGACTTGCATTGATTCCCTGTTGGCATAGTTTACAGCTACAGAATAAAAAACAATGTATTTCCTCCTATAGTTTTTATAGTAAGAAGTTATATAGACAGAGAGCTCCGACCTCGGCTACCGATCTGTACAATTCATGTTAGGATTGATCTTTGGTCTGTATTCTAAGTAACATAGATAACCAGGATATCCTGCGAGTGGACTTCACATCCCCTCATTGGTTGCATATTATACCCATTTTTTTACTAAGTGTAATTAACTTAAGCGGAGTATATCTGTAGTTTTCATATAATCACACACCACTGAGTGTGAATTAAGGGGATCATAATCCCGGGGTGCAAAGCTGTTTAGATCAAACGTGTAACATGTTTATTTTTTAAGAATAGGGAGGGAAATCACTCCAGAAACCCTTTATCCAAGTCTCTTTCAGCAAGTGGGATAATACTAGAGAAAAGAAAACCGAATCACCGCCAGGTACAACAAATAAAACAAATGTCACTGATTTTTATTTGACTTGGTTTTTATTTTGGTAAATCTGCGTTTTTTTTAACCAGTTTTGCAGCTGGGAGACTTTTATACATAACCATTTCTTAAAGTAAAAGCTGTAGATCAGCACCCAGTATTAGTGGATACCAGGGTATCTCTGTACCATTTCTGGGTCTGAGGATGGATGATGTAGTATTACTGCCAGGTGTAGCCCTGGAAATACTGGAGCTGTGATGTGCCCGGGTGACTCTGAATACACTGCAAACAAAATAGTAATAAGAAGAGGAAGATGCGCATGAATAATAATCATTATAATAATACCTGCTTAGTCTCTTGGTGAATTGTCATCTTTCTTGAGTTCATAATAGGGCAAGAGAAGGAAATTTCATTCCTTCGCACTGGGCTTCAGTTTAGTACCAAAAAGTAAGTGATAAACTCTCTGGGCAGAATCTCACTAATCCTGTCACAATGTGCTGTATGCTGACTGCGCTACACAGGGAAATATACAGTAGTATATAGCAGGTTTTTATATGTGTATAACATCTCCAGCCCAAAAGAGGTTACATGTACAATTAGAATGAGTAGCGTGGTCATAATGATTCGTTTGCAAGTTTTAAATAGTCCTGCCTCTAATTTCTGTTTTAAACAAATTCTCCCAATTGACCTGTTACTGTACCTGGGTTTTAGGTGATTTTCCTTTGTTTGTTTAGTCGGGTCAAAGGTACTTATTTGTTCATAGTTTTTTGTAACAGTCACTAATTCCTTCTTTCTTTCCTTCTTTCCCATCCATCTTTCTTTCTTTCCTGTTACTTTCTTTCCTTCCTTCTTTCCTGTCTTTCTTTCTTGTTCTACATACAGTATTTCTTCCTTTTGCAGGGTGCAGGGGCTGTGGTATAGTGAATGGGAAGTATTGTGCAAGGCAACAGGAAATAAAGTTTGACGAGTGACCCCAGTAATATGAAAATCATATTACTATTGGCTAAAAGTCGTTGCTTAATAAAACATTAAAGACAATAACTAGAAGATAATGTAATTAATCTTTCTCACCCAATCACTGCATACACTTAACTGACTGTATTTCTTCTTAGAAGCTAGTAACAGTTACAAGCGTCTGATGGACACATATTTAGCTGGAGGGTGCCCCTGTTGCAGAGATGAGTAACCGGTTACAGAAGAAGCCCCCAGAAGTTCCCCACCCTTCTCAAAGTGTTTACCAAACTCTGCCTAGTACTGTAGATCCGAAGTAGTTCAGTGAACTTTAGGGAACCCCAACCTGCACAGATCCTTCTGTCCCCAAACGGTGATGTTACCTGATAGGGACAACACTGCCTTATTACTTGAAACAAAACATTGTAGGGTTATTATGAATCTCAGTCCCATATAGCAGAAACATTTTGAATAATAGGGAACGGCATATGCACATAATGCATTGAATGGTAGCTTGGAAATATGAGGAAAGAGGGAGAGAGATTGAACAACAAATAGTCCTGGATACACTGGGGTAATTGTAAGACCATGTTGCAGCCTCTTCCTTGTATTTCACTGTGTGGCCGTATGAAAGCTCAGAACGTGCAAGTCAATGGGATGTCACCCGAGTCTTTATGTTTTATATCAGTGTTTATTTATGGTGCAGGTGTGGATATAAGATACAGGAGGGCTTTACACTTCTTAATTGTTAAAGGGGTCCCCTAACGCCATGTAAAGTTGCAATCCGACAAATAACCAATGACATGTTTAATAGTTTAAACCTAGGTGATCAGAGGAGAATAAATATATCTCAATTATTTACGAAACTTTTCCTGGCAATATAACCTGGAGTTTAATGTGGATTTTACCATCTTTACCTGTGCTTTTTCTCTTATTTGTCCTGATCAGTGGGTTATTGATATGCATACACTGTGCCCAAACCTTACCATTGAAGTGAAACAATGATGTATCTCCAGACCTTTGAAAATACTGAACATACCTATACAACCTTGTCCATGCGTTTCATTGCCATTAGTTCAACTTGGACCTACTGTATGTGACCCACAAGTAAGTTCCATGTTCTAACCAACTTTCTTGTGATTGCAGAGGATGGGGAGCTGTTCCGCCAAGTTGGAGAAGAGTGTCAGAACCAGGACTTCAGCCCCAGCCCTGGCAGCGACCTGGAGGAAGAGGAGGAAGAGGAGGATGATGAGGAGATCTGCAGCGAAGAGAGCAACCACTCCACCACCTCTGGGACAGTGGACAGGGATCCTGGTGGAGGGGCTACACAAACTGAGGATGCCATGCCAGGTATCAGCCCCTCTGGGTCCAGCCAGAGGGAGAACACGGAGAAGAACCAGCAGCAGAACCAGCATGGGAAACCCAAGAGGAAGCGCACTGGTTCTGACTCCAAGTCTGGCAAGCCCAGGAGAGCCCGCACTGCTTTCACTTATGAACAGCTGGTGGCGCTGGAGAACAAGTTCAAGTCCACCCGGTACCTGTCCGTCTGCGAGAGGCTCAACCTGGCGCTGTCCCTCAGCCTGACCGAGACCCAGGTCAAGATCTGGTTCCAGAACCGGCGCACCAAGTGGAAGAAGCAAAACCCCGGGGCCGACACCAGCGCGCCTACAGGAGGGTCAGGGCATGTGGGGGGCGGCGGGGGAGGCCTGGGAGGGGGGCTCAGCCCTCTCAGCCACTCGCCCCCAATGGGGAACCCACTAGCTATGCATGGCCACCCAGGCTACCCCACCCATGGGCCCAGTGGGCTCATGTGCGCTGCCCAACTGCCCTTCCTGCACGGCCCCGCCGGGGTCCTGTCCCCTTTCATGTTGGGCTCCCAGTCTTATGGGGCTCCAGCTTTCTACACCTCGCATTTATAAGGAGGGGCACCCTGAGAGGTCACTGACTGCCCCCCTTCCTGTGTAGGGGGTACTTGCATTGTGATCGCACTGGTCTCACTGGTGTGACTTTGCTCAATAAGCCCCCGCCGAGAGGGGACCCCTTATAATAAACAGCAGGAAGAACCTGCTCCATAAAAAAGACTTTGTATATAAAGGGGAAAGGAGGGGATACAATGTATTCTGATGAACTCAACCCAAAACATACCGCAGTGTACTCTCTCTCTCTCTCTCTCTCTCTCTCTCTCTCAATGTGTGCAGATACTTCACCATTTGTTTCAAAGATTACCAAAATGGTTGTTGGCATTTGTAATTGATGGATAACCCACACAATTTTTATTTAAACAATAATAGACAAAAAATACTATGAATATGTTCAACTCAATCCCGACCTGATCTCCTTGAAACAGACACTGATAGAGAAAAGGAAACCAGTAATCACATCATTGATCAGTCTTCTGTTAAGCACCAGTCAAACATTTAAGTGTTAGAAATATTAATATTTCTGGAAACTATTCATCCACTCCCCCACCCCCCAAATGAGTTTCGTAACTGGAGAATTACATTAGTATTAACAACATGAGGTGTGTATATATATATATATATTTATATATATATATATATATATATATATATATATATATTATAATAATAATAACCAAACGTTTGTAGCATCATGTCCTCCCTCATTGTATATGATGATGATGATAATAATAATAAGATGAAGAATACGAATATTATAATAATAATAATTGAAAGGCTTTCAACAATAATAATAACATACACATTCTGCATAATTTCTCAATTTTCAAATAAGTGTGAGCTGCCTCTCCCCTGTATTACCCAGCAATGATAATCTTACTGCCCCAGATATCCCACCAGGTATAGATATAGCAGCCAAACCAACTTCGACACTGACATTCACATCTATCAATATAATGTTATATTATATATGATAATAATTTTATATATATATATATATATATATATATATATATATATATGTGTGTGTGTGTGTGTGTGTGTGTGTGTGTGTGTGTGTGTGTGTGTGTGTGTGTGTGTGTGTGTGTGTGTGTGTGTGTGTGTGTGTGTGTGTGTGTGTGTGTGTGTGTATATATATATACATATATATATATATATATATATATATACACACACGGTGCTCTGCACAGAGGTTTCGTGTAATGTAGACCACCAACGAATCTCCCCTGCGGTTGACCCCTTTGATGCCGGAGCGTTGTTGCTCCCGCTGGTATTAAAGCATTTCCTCCTAAATTATACTTTTTAATCATTTTTTTTTTGCAGATACTTAAAAAAAAAACTGTAATCAGAAATACATGTAATAATCCTTCTGTAAATAAGTAAGTCACAGTTCTGGGACCCTTTTCCCTGGTGTTTTTTGTTTGACCACTGTAAAAAAAAAAAATCCATTTTTTGAATACCTACCCATTTTCCTCTCAGGGTAAATAGTTGATGAATAGACTGTATGTAATGTACATTGTTGCACAAACAATGGATCTTTCGTTCGTGGTATCACGATGTATGTATAATTTATCCACGTTATGAACTGAAGGAAAAAAAAGGGAACGACATCCATGGACTTCAATGGGTTAAGTCATGTCTTAAATAAGATGTGATCCTGAACTAGTCTGACTGATTTGTATTTATTTTATCTCATGGTTTGTTTTATTTTTTTATTCACTTATTTATGTAATATACGGATTATTACGTTTTAAATTTATAATTAATGTATGACATATAGGGTGTTATTATATATATATAAAAAAAAAAATATCAGAAGCACTTTGCTGAAAACTTTAAAACCGGCCAATAAATGGTCAAATAAATGGATATGAAATACTCGTTTTTATCTCGTGGTTTAAATATGTTTTTTTCTTCTTGTTTTCGTTTGCAGCCGAAAAAAAAAAAAAAAGTATTTAATCGTTTGGTTATTTCTTGTTCCTATTCCGATAATAGAATAAAGATAAATGTACGAACACATCTTCATTCATTAGGAAACAAAAACACGCAATTAAGGGCACACATTTGCTGTTACTAAAATACTATTTATTGATTGCCGGGGGAGTAACAAGGGGCCGCTTTTGCACAGGAACTGTGTTCAGTTTTTTTAACTTTATAAATACAAAAAATAATCTTCCAAAAAACGTAGAAGCCCTTTTTACAAAGTGACATTATTATTTATTATTATTATTATTATTATTATTATTATTATTATTAATATTAATATATTTAAATGTTGTTTGAAATTAAATTAAAATGTGACAAAAAATGCTAATTTATAGTTTCAGTTATAAGCTTTGTACATTCAGTACTGCACAGCTGATTCTTTTCATTCGTTTTATATATACTGTATATATCTAGTTTAGTTTGTCAATAATTGTGTGTGTGTATATGTATGCATGTCCGTACACACACACACACACACACACACACACACACACACACACACACACACACACACACACACACACACACACACACACACACACACACACAAACAATTATTGACTAACTACATTTCTTTGAAAGAAAGGCGTATAATAAAAATGTAAACCTGTTTGCGAAAAACCTTATTCTAAGCAATAGTACATTATTACAAGCTATCTTATGTAACCTGCTAAAGAAAATATTCATACAAAATAATTGTCATAATTATATAGGTATTTACCACCATCATCCATGTAAAAAATGAATACATCTTTGCTTCCCCAGATCATAGATTGGTGCAGTTACTGTATGTACAATATCCCATTAGGATGTATTTTATAATCAGAGTAAGGTATAGTTTTACTCTCCAAAATACTAAATGCGATATGTCTCATTAATAACTGGGCAGCTACATACAATATATTTCCCAGACACCCCATGACGCTGCATTTCGTGGTAATTATCAGAACTACAGAGGTATTCCTCAATATTTCCATAATATAATATTTCCAATAATTCCTAAACACTGTCAGGATAGATAGGTGGTGATTGTTACAATGGTGGCAGGAAACCACAGTATATCACATTTAAAGTAAAACAGGCATAGTTTATGATTAATGGCTGTTAGGCTAGTGCAACCATGTCTAAAAGATACTGATACACTTTCATGAATAAATGTAAGATGTAAATGTAAATAGGTCACGTGTAGTATTAAACCCCAAGATACCAGAAAATGTGTTTTTATTAATAACATCAAATTAGTGAAGGCACACATATATGTGTGTGTTTGTGTGTGTGTGTGTGTGTATATATATACATACATATATATATATTCATACATAAATATGTATACCTTCGCTACACATATATACTGCACATTATATATACATACATATCAATATGATTATCAGGTGCAGGGAGATCATTACACCCCAAGACGCCAGATAAGATCTAATGTCATGAATAATAGTTGATAGCCTGATAGAATAGAATGACACAGGTACCGTGTTACAGCCCAAGATACCAGATAACATGAGTATATTCACGAACAGTATTAGTAATTGTCAGCATGGTGCAGATACAACGTTAGACCTCACAATAGCAGACTGGTTCTTTCATGCTCTGATCCTGCAGGCGTTGGAGTATTGCAGAACAGCAGTACTGGTGCATTGGACACCAATGTGTTCAAATAGAGCTTGCCTTAAATCATGAATTGCTGATCACCAGATTAAAAAAAAAAAAAACATATGCGAGGGCTCTTCCAGCAGTGCAGGGGTTAATGGCTGTATTTCGCACTTCAGGTTCATGTCCTTTAGACCAGATGTACTCAACTCCAGTCCTCACGCGACCCCCACCATACCTCCCACCAGGTCAGGTTTTCAGGATATCCCTGCTTCAGCACAGGTGGCTCAATCAGAGGCTCATTTGAAGACTGAGCCTCTGATTGAGCCACCTGTGCTGAAGCTGGGATATCTTGGAAACCTGATCTGTTGGGGAGTGGGGGGGGGGGAGGCTTGAGAATTGGAGTTGAGCTCCCCTGCTTTACACTGCTCCTATTGCACATGCTTTGCCAGAAATAGGCTTTGATAGCTGCTTGTGTAGTGCACAGCTGACTACATTCCCAACGCAGTTTGCCATCCACTTCAACATCCTCCAGCCTCTGTGTGACAGTATTAAATGATATCTTTCTAATCCCATTAGCCCCTGCTTCTTGTTGGCTTCCTTGAGTGAGCATTTTTGACAACCTTTACTGGGGCTGCTGACACTTGAAGCGTGAGCAAGTTATAATTTCTGACAGGGAAATTACATCTTTCCACAGACATTGATGCCTTGCCATGTAAATGGCAGGGGCAGATGAGAGGGGTGGAGGTCTGGGGTGGGGGGTTACTGGGCTCTGTGGCTGCACCAGTTGTTTTCAGCCTGTGTTCCCTGCACATGGCCAGCAGATGGCGCAGCAGATAAAGTATTCACATTCTGTAGGGCTAGTGTGTTAATAATACTGTATACAGCACCGAGTTCTACTGCTGATTATATCAACCGTATTGAGCAACATGGAGCTAAGTGCAAAATACCGATTATGATGGATATGACCATTATTTATGGCATATTTTAATAGGACTTTGTGGTAGGACTGAGGTCACCACGAGAAGGATGTTGGATATTGCATGTTAGTCTTTTCCCTCCTGAATCCTAGCTCTACTATATACAGTACCTATCATCCCCTGCCAAGAAGCGAACATACCAAATAAGACCCCCCTACAGCACTCTTTAGAACCACACTCCCCTTACTACCTTGTGTCTCCACTCTCCCCCTCTCTTTTACATTGAAAGCTTATTCTAACAGGTCCTCCTTACAGCTAGATCGTGTGTGATGAGATTATTTTAATAACACGAGGTCAGGCTCTGAAGTCAGATGTTGGGAGGCTCAGAGGAATTGTGAGGGATTACTTTATCACCCAAAGGGTTGTGCATCCATGGACCAGCCTCCCAGCAGAGATGGTGAAGGGTAAATCGTCCCAAATAAATTCAAATGATTGGTGATAAACACACGGCCTGTGCTATGTAGGAACAGTCCACGAATCTAAGAGCCAGACATGTCACAGCAACTAGGGAAGTGGGCCAAATGGTTCATTAATGCTGTAAGTTTCTATGTTTGACATACCCACTGTGCTGCTGGCTATATACACTGGCACTTTATAACGATAACACTAGTGTTTTATCTTATTTTAAGGCATTGAAACACCAAGTGCTTGTGTTTTCATCAGGGAGGTGCACATGAACAGAAAAACACATAAAAATTGATCTTCGCTAATACTAACTTCCCAGGGAAAATCAAAACGTTCCCCTGGAGACCATGTCATAAATTAATAAAATTGGTTTCCTTCATATAACATAATTGGTATTACCTTGTAGTTCTGTAAAGCTTCAATTAGGTGTGTGTGTGTGTGTGTGTGTGTGTGTGTGTGTGTGTGTGTGTGTGTGTGTGTGTGTGTGTGTGTGTGTGTGTGTGTGTGTATATTATTTTGTACTCATAAATAAACTAGACCAGTCAAAATACTTTTCCATGATACACAAAAAAAAAAAATTTTTATTTATTAAAATGTTTTACCAAAAAGTACTACATTGAGAGTTACCTCTCGTTTTCAAGTATGTCCTGGGCATAGAGTTAAAATGACAAATAATACATGGTTACAAATACATAGTTACATAAGTGAACAGGGTATACATTATATACAAGACATTGCATGCACATTGGTTAGGTAAAGGGATTTTATACTGTAATATAGAGAGAGAAAAATAACCGCCTCAAACCCCAGTTTAGATCAACAAGGAATATGAATAGACTTGAGCGGAACAGTTAGGGGAAAGTTACTGGATAATGTCACATTTTGCTTGTCTGGTTTTCATTTTTCCCAAATTTTGTGGTGTCTGTTAAACTGCAAAAACAGAGCTCAATAAAAATCTGCTAGTGGCAAATGTATCATCCCTAACAAATAGTCTTGTTACATTTGAGATAGAAGCTAAATAAATGAGATACTACTTTGCTCTTTTGCTCCATCTGTGTTGCAGAAAACTCTAGAAATGAGAAACAACATGATAGTCACAGAGATTGTTTTATTTATTTGTATTTATAAAAATGCTTTACCAGGAAGTAATACATTGAGAGTTACCTCTTGTTTTCAAGTATGTTTGACACTTTCCCCCCTGAATATACAGTATTGCAACTTGCCCAATGACCTGGAGAAGACAGCTGCCTGTCATAGGTTAAAGGGAGCCTAGATTCCTCACGCTGAGCTGTTGGTTACATGCTATGATTAATAGATACATTGAGTAGTGATATAAACATTTTGTATCAGACAACACACACACATCATTTCAAAAGGTCAGCAAAATCCCCAAAGTCTTTTCAGTCATTGGACTGTACTTTGTACAATTGTATCCTCTTGGCTACTAATCTGCCCTGCCTAACACATAAACCCTGGTACCAGTGCAGGCAGTGTTAGGGTTAATCTGGGTGCCACTGTAGTAAACAACTCCCTTGAGTGGCAAGGGGAGTGGGAATGAGGCCTCTGTGCTGCCCTATCAGGGGCTCAGACCAAGGACCCCCCCCCCGGGTACAAAAGGGACAGCAGATACAAGGGAGTGGGATACTACCCCTCACTCCACCAGGGAGTAGGGGAGCAAAGGATAGAACTTTGGGGCGTCAAGCCCAGGAACCCTAAGAAGAGTGTACCTGTTGTACACTATGTACGGATGTACAAGAATAAAGACCAGTTGCTGCTTTTATACTCCTGCCTGTGACTGCAGTTTATCAGGGTGAGTGCAAGAAGGTTTTCCTGCAGGAACTGCACCCAGCTCTGCTGGGGTCTGCTGAGGCACTGCACCCAGAAAGAGCTGAGAATATCCTGAAAGCCTGTCCTGTCTTCTCCACTGCCATCGGCGGACACTCAGCAATCCTGTAAGCCTCACAGGTGCAGCACAGCGAGAGTGCAGGTAACAGTGACATCTCCCAGAGGATGGGGGAACACCTGTCACACAGTGATGTACGGTGTTGTTCTCAATGTCACCGGTATATCCCAACCCCCTTCCGTATCTAGTGAATTTTGCCCTGGAATAGATCACATGGTTAGAGGGATAAATCAAATGTACATTCAACCTGTGAAAACCGATTGTACATGTCAATATTATATAACATTCATTGTTTTGTAAAGTAGGCCCCAATGTCCTTCTTCAGGACCCGTTATTCCTGACACACGTGCTCTCTACGGTCTACTTCTCCCGCTGTTTTAGAGTGTTCACTTGTACATTATAAATATATACCAAATTAGGGGGAAACACTCCCAACCAAACAGGAGAGTCTGTAGACTTTTTATTTTTTAAATAGAATTTTTTTGTTGTTAAATTTAAGGTAACGTGCATATACAAAGAACATACATTATTAAACAGATTATAGTCACAATGACCAAACATTATACAACGGTCCGACACACCAGACAATTCCTTGATGTTTCTATAAGGAGTGCCCCACCTCTACATCTATATAACACTTGTACATTATAAATCAGCATAGTGAAACTAACCAATCAGAATGCTGTATTCAGAAAACCTATTATTCACTGATGGAGGGATAAATTGCGGCCTGTGCAGTGGATGAACCAGTTTGAATCCCGGTATCAGCTCCCCTTCTGACCATACGGCACATTCCTTTAACTCCCTGTTAAATGGGCAAAAAAATTCCAGATTTCGAACCTGCCATGAATTATCCAGCTCCTCTCACCCGCGAATTTCGGCAGATCCTTCTGAAAAAGACAGATTCCAGGTTTTTTTTCCGGATCACTAAAAAAAAGTCTGATGGATTTGCAGCGTCTTGGAAATTCGAAGGGCAGATTACGCATGGATTAGGATTTTTGGTAGAGAGGTGTGCCTGTGTTTTATTATTCTAGTGTCTCTCTCAAGATGTATGTATCTATATCCCCTCAAACCTCTCTCCAAATACCATAGGGAGAGACACCTCTGCTTACAAAGGAACACACCTAAGGTACTTGGGAGATATGCTAATGAGATACGTAAAGTATCTTTAAATTAGTTACATCCAACACTTCCTAAAAGAATTTCCATAAGAACTATATTGAATTGTCAAGTCTAAATTATCTTGTGGGGTACTGGTGTGAGGCCCAAGGATTAGGATTACGATAGAACACACCAGAACCAGTATGAACCTTAAGGCCTTGACCCCGCTGCCTACTACAGCATCCGCTGTGGCGGACGCAGCACGGACGAGAGCCCTCCCCTCAGTGGCGCCGGGCCGCTGTGAGGGGGGGCCGCAGCGCTGGGGCGAGAGCTGCTCCTGCTCTCAATAGAATTGAGAGCAGGACTCGCGTCGAGCGATACGCCACGCCCCCCGGCGGTTCAGCCAATGAGGGCGAACCTGCCGGGTGATGTCATGGCCGCGCCCCCGTCACTCCCCCCGCCACGCCCCCCCCCCCCCCCCCGTCTCTCTTTTTGCAGTGAGCTGCAGACCAGGTAATCGGCTGCACGCGCCCGCCTATCTCGCGGGCGTGCGTTGCAGCGGAGATACCGGGGCCTTAGGCTGAGCCCCGGTGGTACACACCACAGCACAGACCTCTATGGGGGAGGCCCCAGTGGCCGTGTGTGTGTGGGCGCGCAAAGCGCTGTGATGCGTACTCTGGCAGGGAAGACAATTTTGTCTTCCCGTGCCGCGACACGGTCAAGTGGCTGCCCGCAGCCAATGGCAGGGCAGACATGCCCCGTCATGGCCATGCCCCGCCTCATGGCCCCGCCCCCGCGCTCTCCCTAGATCTCCCCTACAGACCGCCGATCGCGACTGTAGTCTCTGCACGTGGCATCATGCGCGTGTAGCAGGGATGACTGGGGCCGTAGCCGAAGGGCTCACCTCCAGCCAAGGCCCATCTGAGATTTTCTGTAAACCAAAAGGCCAGTCGGAAACTGATCGACACCTCCTTCCCTCTCCACACCTTCACTCCCCTCCCCAAGAGAATAGTGACACCTCTCCATCACTCCCCCAACCGTTACCTCCACCCTCCCTCCCCCAAGAGGCGCTTGTCAAATACACCCCCACTCCTCTAGAATAGCAGCACCCCTCTGTCCTTCCCTACCTCAAAATAATAGAGGCACCTATTCATTCTCCATCCCCCACCTCTAATGTTCAGGGATAGGAGCATTAGTTATTTTAAAATGTAATTTATATATATAAAAAAATAATAATAAACACACACACATTTCACTTGTAACACATGTTAAAACGAAATACCCCACCTTGAGAAAGGTTCACTATGTTGAACCGAAACGTTTGAGATTGAAATAAAGCTGCTATCGCTTTTCAAGCCTTTGCAGGGCTGCTCTTCTTCGTATGTGAAAACAAAACACTGTCCACACGACTGTATTTTGTTGTCGCATTTATTATGAAAAAAATAGCTTTACATTCAGTTAATTGCATTGAGTAGCTGCACAGCCTGCCTGCCTGCCCTACCAGGATGTGAGTATTTGCATATTTTTCAGGGGAACCTGCCGATGAGACAGATGGTGAGTGGGTTGCACCACACACAACCTGTCTTCAGGAGGATAGTACCCATTATATGACACAATAGGTACTATATCAATTGTTAGTACCCTGGTACAGTGGTCTGGCTTATTATTATTTTGAGATATACCTGCATTTGAGCGCTTCAACTATTTTCCATAAAGACTACATGCTGTCTTTTCTCCCATTGGGCAGATAGTTATTGCCATAAATCTCTCTTCTCTCGGAATTCCGATTGCTCCACTCTAATTGTCAGAGGGATTTGCAATGCGTTTCCGAGCCAAACTCCTAGCGAGAGAGTGAAGAAGAGGCTTTAACGATACGGGCATGAGATACTAAGGAGGGGGGATATTCTGATGACAAACACAAATTGATTTCAGACTTTTCATAAATATTTTACAGTCTACTGGCAGGAGTAACATTCATTAACGACTGAAAGAATAAATGAAATCAATGGGGTGTAGAGCTGAGACATTACCTTGTAATTATGCAAATTATGAATGTAGGGGAAAAAAATGACCAAAATGGTTCAAAGCAATTGGGAAAATCTTGGAGTTTAATGTCCCTAATCTAATTATCCCCAGATTTTTTTTTTTCTCAAGCAAATGTTTCTAACACATTTAGTTTAATACATTAAAAACATTGGGGAAGATGCCAGTTATTACTTTGTTCTTAACTTGTTGGTTCTTAGGGGCAGTTTGCGTGATTAAGATGGTAAATTGCCAAACTGAAATGAGTGATTATTTGAGGGATAGTCATCTTCTCAATGTCCTAACTTGAGGGTCAAAAGTAAATTTGACTAATAGTGCTTGAGTTTTAAAAAATAATCAGGGAGAATATTTTGCTTTCCCACGAACATTTGAGGAATTGTATCTTTAAAGGAGCAATCCATATTTTTTTTTTTTTTTACAGAGTATTGAATCAGTGGGTCTCCAGAGCTGAACACATTGATTTAAGCTGCGGGGACCCCCTGCTTTCAGAGATACTCACCACTGTAGCAGGTGCCGGAATCTCTCTGCTTTTTAAAGCTCTCGTGTCACATGGGAAGCTGCATCGGATGACATCACGACTTCCTATTGGTCCGCAGGACACAGGAGCTCCTGAAAAGCGGCCCTCGTGTGATCCCTGCTAGCCCAGCAGAATGGCTACCGGCCCTCACTACTGAGCTAAGTATCTTCTGAGGCCGGGGGTCCCTCCTGCTTCAATCCTCTCTCTCTCTCTCTAAAAAAAAAAGTAACTTTGCATGTTGGAATTTCCGCTTTAAGTGGCTAATACAGAGAAAGGCTGCAGTATGAATATATGTTTATTTATGAAGCGCCAGCAACGTACACAGCGCTTCACAGAATTATAATACAGACAGTACAGGTACATAATATAGAAAGTTACACAAGTGTGTTAAACAGGAAGGTAAGACACAATTCAGGCGACCCTGCCCTACAGAGCTTACAATCTAAAAAGAATGGGAGACATATAGAATACAATAGGTGCAAGTGCATTATGGGACATATATTTGAGGTTGAACGTACAGGTCTGTACATCAGGAGTGCAAGGAGCCGCCTCAGGCCTAACTTAACTAAGTGCTTCGCTGGGAAGTGAGTTTTCAGGTCTGACAAGAAGTTGGGCAGAGCGCAAGTTCCACAGATATGGTCAAAAGGGTTTGAAACGTGCACGGCTGTAGTGAGGAATAGAGCAGAGAGGAGATCGCATTCAGCAAAGTGTAAGGGACAAGAAAGAGTATAGCTGGAGATTTGTGAAGATATGTAAGAAGGGGTTACATAGTTACATAGTAGATGAGGTTGAAAAAAGACTTCCGTCCATCAAGTTCAACCTATGCTAAATTTAGACAACAGATACTTTATCCTATATCTATACTTATTGATCCAGAGGAAGGCAAAAAAAAACCCCATTAAGGGAAAAAAATAATTCCTTCCTGACTCCAAGAATTGGCAATCGGATTAATCCCTGGATCAACATCCTTCCCATGTATACTTATTTGGTATATCCCTGTATACCTTTCCCATCTAAAAAGATGTCCAACCTTTTTTTGAACAAATCTATTGTATCTGCCACCACAGTCTCCATGGGTAATGAATTCCACATTTTAACTGCCCTTACTGTAAAGAACCCTTTCCTTTGTTGCTGGTGAAATTTCCTTTCCTCCAACCTTAAGGGATGGCCCCGAGTCCTTTGTACTGCCCGTGGGATGAATAGTTCTTTTGAAAGCTCCTTGTATTGTCCCTGAATATATTTGTATATAGTTATCATATCCCCTCTTAGACGCCTCTTTTCTAATTTAAATAAATCTAATTAAGCTAGCCTCTCCTCATAAGTTAGAATGTCCATCCCCTTTATTAATTTGGTGGCTCTTCTCTGCACTCTCTCTAGTTCCATAATGTCTTTTCTTAGGATTGGTGCCCAAAATTGTACTCCATATTCAAGGTGTGGTCTTACTAATGCTTTGTAAAGGGGCATAATTATGTTTACTTCCCTTCCATCCATTGCCCGTTTGATGCAAGATAAGATCTTGTTTGCCTTTGCAGCTACTGCATGACATTGGGCACTATTGCTAAGCCTGCTGTCTACAAGCACTCCTAAATCCTTCTCTATCAAGGATTCCCCAATATATCTCCATTTAATTTGTAAGTCGCCTTTTTATTCTTGTATCCCAAATGCATAACCTTACATTTATCTGTATTAAATCTCATCTGCCATTTACCTGCCCACGTTTCCAGTCTCTCCAAGTCCTTCTGAAGAGAAATTACATCCTGCTCTGATTCTATTACCTTACACAATTTAGTATCATCAGCAAAGATGGAGACTTTGCTCTCGATCCCAACCTCAAGATCATTAATAAACAAGTTAAAAAGCAGGGGTCCCAGTACCGATCCCTGAGGTACTCCACTCACGACTTTAGCCCAACCTGAAAAAGTTCCATTTATGACAACCCTCTGTTGTCTGTCCTTTAACCAGTTTTCAATCCAGGTGCATATATTATTACTGAGTCCAACTTTCTTTATTTTATACACCAACCTCTTGTGTGAAACCGTATCAAAAGCCTTTGCAAAATCTAAGTATACCACATCAACAGCATTACCCTGGTCTAGATTCCTACTTACCTCCTCAAAGAAACAAATAAGGTTAGTTTGGCAAGATCTATCCTTCATAAATCCATGCTGACTATTACTAATAATTTTATTTTCCATTAGGTATTCCTGAATATTATCCCGTATTAAACCTTCAAGTAGTTTCCCTACTATTGAAGTCAGGCTTACAGGTCTGTAATTTCCCGGTTGTGATCTAGCTCCCTTTTTAAATATAGGCACCACATCTGCTTTACGCCAATCTTGTGGTACTGAGCCTGTGGAAATGGAGTCCTTGAATATTAAATATAATGGTTTTGCTATTACTGTGCTTAACTCCTTGAGAACTCTTGGATGTATGCCATCGGGGCCAGGTGCCTTATTAACTTTAATTTTTTCAAGTCGCTTATGAACTTCTTCCTCAGTTAACCAATTGTTCATTAATATGGAGGTTGTGGCTTCCTCCTGCAGCACTACTATTGAACTTGATTCTTCCCTGGTAAACACAGAGGCAAAGAATTTGTTTAATACCTCAGCTTTTTCCTTATCTCCAATAATCTGCCTACCCATCTCACACTGAAAGGGTCCTATATTTTCTTTTCTCATTTTTTTGTTATTAAGGTACTTAAAGAATTTTTTAGGGTTGACCTTACTTTCTATTGCAATCCTTTTTTCATTATCCATTTTTGCTAATTTGATTGCCCTTTTGCAATTTTTGTTACATTCCTTATAATTCTGATACGATGTCTCTGTCCCATCTGACTTAAAGAATCTAAACGCCTTCCTCTTCTTGTCCATTTCCTCGCCTACCTGTTTATTTAGCCACATTGGTTTTGACTTATTTCTTTTATACTTATTACCCAAGGGTAATGCTTTTCTAACAATGTTTTAAAGACTGCCCATTTATCTTCTACATTTTTCCCTGCAAAAACATCATCCCATTGTATTACTACTAGATTAGACCTCAGTTTATTAAAATCTGCCTTTCCAAAGTTGAAGGTCTTTGTTGAACCCAAGTATCTGTTTTTTGATAATTTATTTCAAATGAGACCATGTTATGATCACTGTTACCCAAATGTTCCAGGACTTGAATATTTGTTATTACTTCTACATTGTTTGATATGACCAAATCCAGAACTGCCCCTCTCCTGGTTGGTTACTCAATAATTTGGGTCATATAATTGTCTTTAAGCACCCCCAAAAACCTGTTCCCTTTTGTTGTAACGCTAATCTCATTGCCCCAGTCTATGTCTGGATAATTAAAATCCCCCATTATGCAAACATGACCCAGTTTTGATGCCTTCTCCATTTGCAAAAGTATTTTAGCTTCCTCAATCTCACAGATATTTGGTGGTTTATAGCATATTTCCACAAACATTTTCTTTATACTTTTACCTCCACTGCTAATTTCTATCCACAAAGTCTCTACATTTTCATCATTCCCTTCATAGACATCATCCATTATAATAGGTTTTAGATCCGGTTTAACATATAAACATACTCCACCTCCCCTTCTATTTGGCCGATCCTTCCGAAAAAGAGAATAACCCTCTAAATTAACTGTCCAGTCATGAGTTTCAAAGAATGTATATCAAATAAGCTTTATTGGCATGACAAAAGAACATTTCAGCATTGCCAAAGCATCAATATTAGGGGGTAGGGTATAATGGTCACACAGTACATGAATAACAGGGGGTAGGGTATAATGATTACACAGTACATGAATAACAGGGGGTAGGGTATAATGGTTACACAGTACATGAATAACAGGGGGTAGGGTATAATGATTACACAGTACATGAATAACAGGGGTAGGGTATAATGATTACACAGTACATGAATAACAGGGGGTAGGGTATAATGATTACACAGTACATGAATAACAGGGGGTAAGGTATAATGATTACAGCGTACATGAATAACAGGGGGTAGGGTATAATGATTACACAGTACATGAATAACAGGGGGTAGGGTATAATGGTCACACAGTACATGAATAACAGGGGGTAGGGTATAATGATTACACAGTACATGAATAACAGGGGGTAGGGTATAATGATTACACAGTACATGAATAACAGGGGTAGGGTATAATGATTACACAGTACATGAATAACAGGGGGTAGGGTATAATGATTACGCAGTACATGAATAACAGGGGGTAGGGTATAATGATTACACAGTACATGAAAAACAGGGGGTAAGGTATAATGATTACGCAGTACATGAATAACAGGGGGTAGGGTATAATGATTACACAGTACATGAATAACAGGGGGTAAGGTATAATGATTACACCGTACATGAATAACAGGGGGTAGGGTATAATGATTACGCAGTACATGAATAACAGGGGGTAGGGTATAATGATTACGCAGTACATGAATAACAGGGGTAGGGTATTATTACACAGTATATGAATAATAGGGGGTAGGGTATAATGATTACACAGTACATGAATAACAGGGGGTAGGGTATAATGATTACACAGAACATGAATAACAGGGGGTAGGGTATAATGATTACGCAGTACATGAATAACAGGGGACAGGGTATAATGATTACACAGTACATAAATAACAGGGGGTAAGGTATAATGATTACGCAGTACATGAATAACAGGGGGTAGGGTATAATGATTACACAGTACATGAATAACAGGGGGTAGGGTATAATGATTACACCGTACATGAATAACAGGGGGTAGGGTATAATGATTACACAGTACATGAATAACAGGGGGCAGGGTATAATGATTACACCGAACATGAATAACAGGGGGCAGGGTATAATGATTACACAATACATGAATAACAGGGGGTAGGGTATAATGATGACACAGTACATGAATAACAGGGGATAGGGTATAATGATTACACAGTACATGAATAACAGAGTAGGGTACAATGGTTACAGAGTACATGAATAACACGGGGTAGGGCAGTGGTTCCCAATCTTTTTCGGTTCAAGGCTCCCCAAGGCAATCAGAATTTTTCCGCGGCGCCCAAAGTAAAAAACAAAGGTGTATATACATACCTAACAGTTGCAGTGCACAGTTGGTGTCTCTCTCAGACACTCTCACTCTCACACACTCTCACTCTCTCAGACCTCACTCTCTCATACCTCACCCTCACACTCTCATACCTCACCCTCACACTCTCATACCTCACCCTCACACTCTCAGACCTCACCCTCACACTCTCAGACCTCACCCTCACACTCTCAGACCTCACCCTCACACTCTCAGACCTCACCCTCACACTCTCAGACCTCACCCTCACACTCTCAGACCTCACCCTCACACTCTCAGACCTCACCCTCACACTCTCAGACCTCACCCTCACACTCTCAGACCTCACCCTCACACTCTCAGACCTCACCCTCACACTCTCAGACCTCACCCTCACCCACTCAGACCTCACCCTCTCAGACCTCACCCTCTCAGACCTCACCCTCTCAGACCTCACCCTCTCAGACCTCTCACTCTCAGACCTCACACTCTCAGACCTCACACTCACTCTCTCAGACCTCACACTCACTCTCTCAGACCTCACACTCACTCTCTCAGACCTCACACTCACTCTCTCAGACCTCACACTCACTCTCTCAGACCTCACACTCACTCTCTCAGACCTCACACTCACTCTCTCAGACCTCACACTCACTCTCTCAGACCTCACACTCACTCTCTCAGACCTCACACTCACTCTCTCAGACCTCACACTCACTCTCTCAGACCTCACACTCACTCTCTCAGACCTCACACTCACTCTCTCAGACCTCACACTCACTCTCTCAGACCTCACACTCACTCTCTCAGACCTCACACTCACTCTCTCAGACCTCTCACACTCTCAGACCTCACACTCTCAGACCTCACACTCTCAGACCTCACACTCTCAGACCTCACACTCTCAGACCTCACACTCTCAGACCTCACACTCTCAGACCTCACACTCACTCTCTCAGACCTCACACTCACACTCTCAGACCTCACACACTCTCAGACCTCACACTCTGTCAGACCTCA
>NC_134483.1:516714903-516739903 GCF_040206685.1 Ascaphus truei | reverse complement strand
ACACACTCAAATAAATACACACACAAATAAATACACACACAAATAAATACACACACACACAAATAAATACACACAAATAAATACACACACAAATAAATACACACACACACACACAAATAAATACACACACACACACACACACACACAAATAAATACACACTCAAATAAATACACACACAAATAAATACACACACAAATAAATATACACACACACAAATAAATACACACAAATAAATACACACACAAATAAATACACACACACAAATAAATACACACAAATACACACACACACACACAAATAAATAAATACACACACACAAATAAATACACACACACACACACACACACACACACAAATAAATACACACACACACACACAGATGCACACACACATGCAGATACACACACACATTGGAGAGCAGTGGAGAGCAGAGGCAGCGACGGATGTGAGTGACTGGGTGGAGGGGGGAGGAAAGGCATGCGATCCATGCAGGCAGCTCCCTGCACACAGTAACTGGACAGGCAAATGTACACCTCTCTCTCCCTCCCCTCCCCCCTACCTTCTCCTATCACCCGGGGCAGAAGGGGACGGGACACCTCAGAGACAGAGGATACAGGAGCAGGAAGGCAGACACACACTCACCGTGTGCTCTGCACAAAGCGGAAGCCCCGCCCCTCGCTTCCTCTGACCTGCAGCCAATCCCCTGCAGCCCGGGCCGGCATGAATCAGTGATGGTGGGGAGGGATAATCGGAGGGATGGTGGGGAGGCTAATCGCGGCGCCCCTCTAGGCAAGCCGCGGCGCACAGATTGGGAATCACTGGGGTAGGGTATAATGATTACACAGTACATGAATAATAGGGGGTAGGGTATAATGATTACACAGTACATGAACAACAGGGGATAGGGTATAATGGTCACACAGTACATGAATAATAGGGGGTAGGGTATAATGATTACGCAGTACATGAATAACAGGGGGTAGGGTATAATGATTACACAGTACATGAATAACAGGGAGTAGGGTATAATGGTCACACAGTACATGAATAACAGGAGGTAGGGTATAATGGTCACACAGTACATAAATAACAGGGGGTAAGGTATAATGATTACGCAGTACATGAATAACAGGGGGTAGGGTATAATGGTCACACAGTACATAAATAACAGGGGGTAGGGTATAATGATTACACAGTACATGAATAACAGGGGGTAGGGTATAATGATTACACAGTACATGAATAACAGGGGTAGGGTATAATGATTACACAGTACATGAATAACAGGGGTAGGGTATAATGATTACACAGTACATGAATAACAGGGGGTATGGAATAATGATTACACCGTACATGAATAACAGGGGGTAGGGTATAATGATTACACAGTACATGAATAACAGGGGGTAGGGTATAATGATTACACAGTACATGAATAACAGGGGGTAGGGTATAATGATTACACCGTACATGAATAACAGGGGACAGGGTATAATGATTACACAGTACATGAATAACAGGGGGCAGGGTATAATGATTACACAGTACATGAATAACAGGGGTAGGGTATAATGATTACACAGTACATGAATAACAGGGGGTAGGGTATAATGATTACACCGTACATGAATAACAGGGGACAGGGTATAATGATTACACAGTACATGAATAACAGGGAGTAGGGTATAATGATTACACAGTACATGACTAACAGGGGGTAGGGTATAATGGTCACACAGTACATGAATAATAGGGGGGTAGGGTATAATGATTACACAGTACATGAATAACAGGGGTAGGGTATAATGATTACACAGTACATGAATAACAGGGGGTAGGGTATAATGATTACACAGTACATGAATAACAGGGAGTAGGGTATAATGATTACACAGTACATGACTAACAGGGGGTAGGGTATAATGGTCACACAGTACATGAATAATAGGGGGGTAGGGTATAATGATTACACAGTACATGAATAACAGGGGTAGGGTATAATGATTACACAGTACATGAATAACAGGGGGTAGGGTATAATGATTACACAGTACATGAATAACAGGGAGTAGGGTATAATGATTACACAGTACATAAATAACAGGGGGTAGGGTATAATGGTCACACAGTACATGAATAACGGGGGGTAGGGTATAATGATTACACAATACATGAATAATAGGGGGTAGGGTATAATGATTACACAGTACATGAATAACAGGGGGTAGGGTATAATGATTACACAGTACATGAATAATAGGGGGTAGGGTAAAATGATTACACAATACATGAATAATAGGGGGTAGGGTAAAATGATTACACAATACATGAATAATAGGGGGTAAGGTATAATGGTCACACAGTACATGAATAACAGGGGGTAGGGTATAATGATTACACAATACATTAATAATAGGGGGTAGGGTATTATGATTACACAGTACATGGGTAACAGGGGGTATGGAATAATGATTACACAGTACATGAATAACGGGGTAAGGTACAATGGTTACACAGTACATGAATAACGGGGTAGGGTACAATGGTTACACAGTACATGAATAACGGGGTAGGGTACAATGGTTACACAGTACATGAATAACAGGGGGTAGGGTACAATGGTTACACAGTAGATGAATAACAGGGGGTAGGGTATAATGGTTACACAGTACATGAATAACGGGGTAGGGTATAATGATTACACAGTACATGAATAACAGGGGGTAGGGTATAATGATTACACAGTACATGAATAATAGGGGGTAGGGTATAATGGTTACACAGTACATGAATAACAGGGGGTAGGGTATAATGGTTACACAGTACATGAATAACAGGGGGTAGAGTATTATTAAACAGTATATGAATAATAGGGAGTAGGGTATAATGATTGCACAGTACATGAATAACCGGGGTAGGGTATAATGATTACACATGTAACACAGTTCCCCACCCCCAATCGCAGATAGGGACCCTGTGGGAAAATCTACATATGTTACCAGGTGTGGTGCAATACCTGACAATGGACAATGTAATGCTATATTATGTATTTTAATACATCTGGTGCTTCAGGGGTTAATGGTGCAACAAGTTGTGTTTAATACTACAATATGTGGGGTTTGTAACAGGTCAGGACTTTTTCCGGGTTCGTGCTCATCTTCAAAGAGAGCTTAATTTGGGGAGGGGGTGGGGGGACTCTCCGGTATGTACCTGTGCCAGGTGGGTTGTATGTTGCTGATAGTCTAGAGATAAGGGCAGTTGTCTTGCCAGAGGTGGGAATAAAATATGGCCCTTCTGACAACTTTATAAACATGATGCTTTTAGAGCTAGCTTCAAAGGCATTCTCCGGAGGGTTCTGCAAGGTTCCAGGGGCATGGCTAAGAATGTATTAAACCAAAGAGTATCTTCATTAAAAATGAGAATATCATGTGATGTCATCTCCTCTGCATAAGAATTGTTTCAAATCTGTAATCGTGTCACAGAGTGGCATGTTTGACACCAGACACTGCCTATTTAAGAGATACTAAGGGTCAGATATCCAGTTGTCGATCAAAATTTAGGATTAAGACGGTCGTGATTAGTCTTGTTGTTCCTGTTATGAGCGCCCAAATCTGTTAATGTAGCTCACGTGTCTAAGTAGTACAGAAGGGAAGTTATGGGTATGTTTAGATAGTGAGGCCGGATTTAAATGTTATTTATGTATTTTTTTTTAATCTTTCGTAAAGCTGTCAATCTAACAGCTGATTTACGACGGTGGTGGGCTTATGTTGTTTCCATGAGTAAAGAATGTATTTAAGTCGTAGCGTCATGGCGCATCGTCATAGTAACACGCATCAAATGACGCTGCTGGGTCACGTGATGTCACGTGTCCCTCAGCGTCATTTGACGCCGGGTCACTGGAGAGGGGGGCGCGACCGCTGGGGCCGGCACAAAGGGGGGCGCAGCAAAAAAAAAAAAAAAAAACTTTGCGCAACCCTGATGTAATGTAGAGGGTTTTCTGTTTCTGTTTAAACTTTTATTTTGAGAAACTGTTCTGCATTTATTGTAATTGTATGTCCGTGTAATCCTTTTTTTCTGTAATCATAGGCCATAGGGTGACAACATTTTGGGGAAGCAGAATTTGGAGCTGCATGCGCGATCGGCAAATGCCTGTTGCGCATGCGCACGAGTGTCTGGCAAGCTCCGTTCACGTATGTGCATAAGCGGCTGGCAACGTGAAGTCACATGGGATCACACTGCCATGGCAACGGGATGGTGCGGCGGTGGAGGAGGAGGAGGAGGGCACCAGGTAAGTGCCTATGGGTGGCATTTTTAAAATCCGACACCGACTGTGCCCTCTGGAGGCCCAAAGTTGCTATTGCAGCACCGGGTTGCTAGAATGAGGGGACAACCCAGGTATCATCTGCAAATCTGACTCACTATGCGTGAGCACTGGAGAACAGCCTGAAATTCATATATAGGTATTGGCTAATGAGCAACCACTACGTGTGGTACTCAAGCCAAAATACAAAGTAAAAGAAAATCTGAAAATGAACACTGACCCCTTCTTTCCTACCTTTGGGTTGGACAGAAAACCACTTGGATGGGAGGAGATAGGAAGCCTCATACAGCCACTCCACCAAATTCAGTCTTCTGTCCTACCTAGAGGGAGGAGCTAGCACCCACAGGTGTGTGCTGCTGTGTGCTGCAGAAGAAAGAAAAGTAGTCAACCCAGGACGGCAAGCAATGGAGATGCTGAAGGAGCTGGTTAGAAAGATAAAGAGAACCAGGAGGTTTTGTTGCAGATACAAAGAGGGTGAAGAATTTGCCAGGGTAAAGGGTGGTCAACAGTAAAATTAGCAAAATTAGAGGGGAGTAGACCCCTTTGAGAATTGGCAACGTGGAGGTCATTAGCTACATTGGTGAGAAAAAGAGCTTGTGCTCGAAACGCGGTGGTGGGGGGCCCTGTACCCCGTAATGCTGCTGTTATTTTTGTAGTTTCCATTAAATTTATTTTTTAATGGGCACACGCTCCCTTGGATATCCTTCATTTATTTTTTGTTTCCTGAGTTACTGGTGCCTGCTTTTTCCTAATGTTTATCAATTAGTGGCTTAGTCATATTGAGCCAGCTGTGCTGAAGTAGGGATGTCCTGAAAACCTGGCCTGTTTGTGGCCCCCCCGAGGACTAGAGTTGTTCAGGCCTGGTTTATAACACAAAGTTAGCAAAATCAGTAACATATGTTATTTTCCCTGAGAGTAACACACATCCAGAAAGCACATGATATGCAACAATGGCTGTTTCTCTCATTAGCGTAGGCTTAACACCATGTTAAGTTAGCACAACCATGCGTCAGCTTCAAATAAGATAGCGTCAAGTATTTCTCATCTAACAGTGGTGTTCGTGCCATCCAGATGTTGGTTTTGCTGGAGAGCGAGTGAATAAGTCCTATTTCTGAAAAGTACCCAGTGCATTAACTGAACACCTTGTGAACAAAACTGAACACACTTGAGATACCTTGAAATATAATAATTTTAAAGCATTTAAATGTACTTTGCACATCCAAATGAGCTTATTTCCCAGGTGTGTTCAGGTTTGCTCACCGGTACCTCTCCACATATTGCATAGAGTGTATGGAAAGGTATACAAATCACTGGGTACTTTATTAAAATAGGACTCGCGCTCTAGAGCAGGGGTCTGCAAACCTGTCCTCAAGAGCCGCACACAGGCCAGCTTTTATGGATATCCCTGTTTCAGCACAGGTGGCTCAATCAGTGCTTGACTGGGCCACTGATTGAGCCACCTGTGCTGAAGCAGAGATATCCATAAAAGCTGGCCTGTGTGCGGCTCTTGAGGACAGGTTTGCAGACCCCTGCTCTAGGGCGAACTCCCCTTGTGCATATATCAGCAACATACGCTATAGTTAGCGCAATGTTCCTTCCGTCCGGGAACAGGATTGAATGTTAGATTATTGAGCTATGAAGATGCACGCTAAGGCACAACGTGACGTTCACTTAGGTTATCACGGCCTCACTAATTGTAGCTGTG
The DNA here is from genome assembly GCF_040206685.1 of Ascaphus truei. Lineage (NCBI taxonomy): Eukaryota > Metazoa > Chordata > Amphibia > Anura > Ascaphidae > Ascaphus > Ascaphus truei. The sequence goes on along the minus strand of NC_134483.1, from coordinate 516,733,876 downwards.
TGTCTCCGGCGCAGTGCGGGACCTGCCCCTTTGGGGTTTGCCATTAAGGCGGCAGGCTCCTCTGGTGGCCAAAATATGTAACAATATACAAACTTTTCCTACATACTACGACATAATAATTAACTGTAAATTAACCATTTCTTAAGGGTTAGGGTGTATGCTGGTATTTTCTTATCTCTTGCCAAAATGTACTTGATAACCATATGTATATCTTAATACATCTCCTGTTTAAAATGTCTTAAACTATCTTAATGAAAACAAAAACCATTGCAGGAGTCCATTTTACTTTAGGTCACGCTTACTTGTGCAATGCAGCGTCTCATAGCGAAGGGGTTACATTTAATTTAAAGAGGCAATCTAAGTGCTACCTTAATTACCTTTAAGACGAATGACCTAAACTGCCAATCGATTCGTTCTCCCGTAATTGATCAGCAAAGATCCTGCTCCCAGGGTTCACCAAATAGCCGCCTTTCAGTTTCAATCAATCTTTCAGTCTTTTGTAACTCAGCAGCTACAATGTATCCTTATATTACGAAGGTAACATTATCTATTGTTACAGTTTGCAGCTCAAACTGTTGGGAACATTGGCAACAAATGATCACAAACAGGAAAGTGTTGCAAATATCTTGCACTGCTGGGGAGGTGGCTAAAACCTGCTATAGAAATGCAAGGATGCTCATTACATTAAAACTCAAAAAATGGCATTAAGAGTTGAATTTAAAATAAATAAAAATAAAATGTATTGAATACCAGAGAATCGATCAAAAAAAATGTAAAAACAAAAAAAAAACCCACGTAGGATTTTGCATAGCTTGCCCCTTTACAGCTTTTGTCATAGAGCCTTCAATTACTGTTATAATGAACGGTCTGAAGCATAAAACATGAAGGATAGAGTTAGGACACACCGTAACTGATCTCCAAAAACCATTTACACACTGCTAAGCATGCAGCTGGTGTAAATTAGGGCTCTTATATAGTGGCCGCGTGTTTCTAATTGGCGGAGGTTTGTCAGCCCTTCTATACAAGGGCCTCACACGCACGGCAGCGAGCGTGCATCCGGCCGACAGGTACCGGCGCTGAAATGTATGTATGTGTGTGTGTATGCGCGCGTGTGTGTGTGTGTGTGTGTGTGTGTATGTATGTGTATGCATGTATACATGTATGTATGTGTCTGCACAATGTTAATAAATATTTTATTTTTACCAGTGTTTTTTTTTAATAAATAATAAATCACACACACGCACGCGCACGCACTACCTGCTCACACTTCAGCATACACACAAAAAGCGTTCGCACAGGCACGCGCACACGGCCGCACACACTCTATAGAACAGCCCTTAGCTGTTATCAAAGATGGCTGATTCCAGGATAGAACAGTTGTTTCCACTGATATGTTCTTTTCAATCTCCCAATGCAGCAAGTACCAGAAAGAAAATGAGACGGAAATTTCAAGCAATACGGCAAAAACATATAAAATGTTTGTATTATTAATATACACCAAATACATGTGAAAAGAACATGACAAAAACTTAGTTGAAATAAAACGTTTCCATGTTTTACTTGTTTAGCTTTTAAGTTAATTGGTTACCATTAATACCCGAAGAGCTGTTCTGGACTAAAAACAAAAATGCAGAACAATTGGATTAGTGGTAATGTCTCTGCCTTCAGAACCAGTTTAAAAAGGGGGTTATTCCTTAAACGGTAATTATTATTAGCGTTTATTTAGAAACCACCAACATATTCCGCAGCACAGTACAATGGGGGAACACAAAGATATAAATTACATAAACAGATTGGCATACCCAAAAAGGACAAACAAGCACAGATGCGAAAAGCAATGAGGACCCTGCTTGTGAGTGCCAACTCAAGACACTCGCACGGTAACTCCCATTAACTGTACTAAAAACAAAGCATTCAGATTGTATGCTCCATGGGGCAGACCCTTCAGGCTTGTAACACTTAGACACAGAATACACCATCACTGCAATACAAGAAAAATGTATTACATCAAATGTTTTTTTTCAAGGTCAGTCAAACCCACTCAACATGTGCAGTGCACACAGAGGTGAACTTGTGCTGCCAAGGAAAGCAGATGTATTCTAATTCCAAATTCTGTATCGTTGAACGTCTACTTCAATATCAGGGCCCTGTAATGAGACTTAATATACTGCACTATAACATCTCTCCACTGACCCCACCACACCATATGTCTGTGGTTCTCAACAGCAGTCTCCCCAACAGGTCAGGTTTTCAGGATATGTATATATCTTTATTTATATAGCGCCATTAATGAACATAGCGCTTCACAGCAGTAATGCAGGTGATATAATATAAATAACAAACACAAATAACACAATGTAAAGTTGAAGACTGAGCCTCTGATTGAGCCACCTGTGCTGAAGTAGGGACTGATTAAGCCACCTGTGCTGAAGCAGGGATATCCAGAAAACCTGACCTGTTGTGGGTGTATTGAGGACTGGCATTGAGAACCCCTGCCTTATGTCTACATTTCCTTTAGATTATTAGCACATCTGGGCAGAGACTTCTTCAATGTTTGTTATAGGATGTGACAGTATTGTATTGTATGGTTTTGTGTAATTCTGCATCTTTGTAATGAGCTTCCGAATATGTTAACACCCAATAAATAATAAAAACATTTTATTTCTTGCACAATTTGTAATTTGAAGGCAATTTACAGTACTCACTATGGCTATTGGCTCCTCCTATATTTTAATGCTTTAAATTGAGTCTTGTATGTATGTATGTCTGTATGTCTTTATTGATATAGCACCATTAATGTATATAGCGTGCCACAGCAGTAATATACGTGACAATCATATAAATAACAAATAATACAAGCAACACATAAAAGGAAGAAGCGCTTCAGACATAAAAGTAACATTTAGGAGCTTACAATCTAATTTGTTGGTAGGAAGAACGTACAGAGACAGTAGGAGGGCGTTCTGGTAAGTGCGTCTGCAGGGGGCCAAGCATTATGTATCAGGTGTAAAGTATCAGCCATGGAGCTACTCGTACGTATCCTTAAGTAGGTGTGTTTTAAGCTGGGTCTTAAAAGGTGTTTAGGGAGGGTGCTAGTTGGATATTGAGGGGAAGGGCATTCCAGAGGTGTGTCTTTCCATAATGAGGCAGTCCCTCCTAGGACCAAAATAAATAAATGCCAGTCACATATTTAAAGGGGCAGTTCCAAGAAGCAGGAAAAAAAAGCACAACATTGAAAGACCCCAATATACAACATCCTATTTTGTCCCTTCTTGTCAATCTTCATTACACATGCCGAAATAAGCATTTATTTCTCAAGCTTCATCCCATTGACTTCTATGGGAAAAATGGCAGCCATCTTAATTTTGATCAAAAGTCTGATTTTGGAGACCGATATCTCTGTATTATGTCATAGATAAAAAAAATTTCAAAAGACAATGAACTGTTAAATGGCAAAATTAACAAAAAAGACAAACATGTAGGACTGGTCCTTTGGGGGTTAAATCTGGTTGTGTCATGCCTTTACATGCATGGTGAGATGGGACAGAGGGTTGGATTTGCTTTGGTTACTCCTGTGTGTGTGATGTCACAGTGTTTGCGCCGGCATCGCTCCCCTTTAACCTTTCTTGGCTCTCTGACACAGACAGAGTGGGACCACTCAGAGGCCCAAAGAGAGGCATTTTGTGCTTAAATTAGAAAGAAATAAAAGCAGTATAATCAAAGCATATGAATAGTAACATTTGTTTAAGTTAGACAATTAGATTATATTTTACTAAATATTTTCTCCGCTACCAGGAGTTTCACCTTCAGGGAAATATCTTGCACTATTTATTTACATAGTTATAAAACTAATCATTCACCGTTAGGATTGCACTGGCAGTGAAATAAGCCCATTCAAGTCTATCGTGTCTGTGGCAGCTATGTGCGAACACGCGGTTGTACGCTTTGTGTTTACATTTAGTTCATGTAGGAATTACGTATGCCACCAGAGTTTCAAATCCGAACAAAACGGCATAACAATGGCATCTAAACGGGGCATGTTATCATCAGGGCAATTACATCTAAACGGGGCATGTTATCATCAGGGCAATGGCATCTAAACGGGGCATGTTATCATCAGGGCAATTACATCTAAACGGGGCATGTTATCATCAGGGCAATGGCATCTAAACGGGGCATGTTATCATCAGGGCAATTACATCTAAATGGCGCATGTTATCATCAGGGCAATTACATCTAAACGGGGCATGTTATCATCAGGGCAATTACATCTAAACGGGGCATGTTATCATCAGGGCAATTACATCTAAACGGGGCATGTTATCATCAGGGCAATTACATCTAAACGGGGCATGTTATCATCAGGGCAATTACATCTAAACGGGGCATGTTATCATCAGGGCAATTACATCTAAACGGGGCATGTTATCATCAGGGCAATTACATCTAAACGGGGCATGTTATCATCAGGGCAATTACATCTAAACGGGGCATGTTATCATCAGGGCAATTACATCTAAACGGGGCATGTTATCATCAGGGCAATTACATCTAAACGGGGCATGTTATCATCAGGGCAATTACATCTAAACGGGGCATGTTATCATCAGGGCAATGGCATCTAAACGGGGCATGTTCACATCAGGGCAATTACATCTAAACGGGGCATGTTATCATCAGGGCAATTACATCTAAACGGGGCATGTTACCATCAGGGCAATGGCATCTAAACGGGGCATGTTCACATCAGGGCAATTACATCTAAACGGGGCATGTTACCATCAGGGCAATGGCATCTAAACGGGGCATGTTCACATCAGGGCAATTACATCTAAACGGGGCATGTTATCATCAGGGCAATTACATCTAAACGGGGCATGTTATCATCAGGGCAATTACATCTAAACGGGGCATGTTATCATCAGGGCAATTACATCTAAACGGGGCATGTTCACATCAGGGCAATTACATCTAAACGGGGCATGTTCACATCAGGGCAATTACATCTAAACGGGGCATGTTATCATCAGGGCAATGGCATCTAAACGGGGCATGTTACCATCAGGGCAATTACATCTAAACGGGGCATGTTATCATCAGGGCAATTACATCTAAACGGGGCATGTTATCATCAGGGCAATGGCATCTAAACGGGGCATGTTATCATCAGGGCAATTACATCTAAACGGGGCATGTTAACATCAGGGCAATTACATCTAAACGGGGCATGTTACCATCAGGGCAATTACATCTAAACGGGGCATGTTATCATCAGGGCAATTACATCTAAACGGGGCATGTTATCATCAGGGCAATTACATCTAAACGGGGCATGTTATCATCAGGGCAATTACATCTAAACGGGGCATGTTATCATCAGGGCAATTACATCTAAACGGGGCATGTTATCATCAGGGCAATGGCATCTAAACGGGGCATGTTATCATCAGGGCAATTACATCTAAACGGGGCATGTTACCATCAGGGCAATTACATCTAAACGGGGCATGTTATCATCAGGGCAATTACATCTAAACGGGGCATGTTATCATCAGGGCAATTACATCTAAACGGGGCATGTTATCATCAGGGCAATTACATCTAAACGGGGCATGTTATCATCAGGGCAATTACATCTAAACGGGGCATGTTATCATCAGGGCAATTACATCTAAACGGGGCATGTTATCATCAGGGCAATTACATCTAAACGGGGCATGTTATCATCAGGGCAATTACATCTAAACGGGGCATGTTAACATCAGGGCAATTACATCTAAACGGGGCATGTTATCATCAGGGCAATTACATCTAAACGGGGCATGTTATCATCAGGGCAATTACATCTAAACGGGGCATGTTAACATCAGGGCAATTACATCTAAACGGGGCATGTTATCATCAGGGCAATTACATCTAAACGGGGCATGTTATCATCAGGGCAATTACATCTAAACGGGGCATGTTATCATCAGGGCAATTACATCTAAACGGGGCATGTTATCATCAGGGCAATGGCATCTAAACGGGGCATGTTATCATCAGGGCAATTACATCTAAACGGGGCATGTTAACATCAGGGCAATTACATCTAAACGGGGCATGTTAACATCAGGGCAATTACATCTAAACGGGGCATGTTATCATCAGGGCAATGGCATCTAAACGGGGCATGTTAACATCAGGGCAATTACATCTAAACGGGGCATGTTACCATCAGGGCAATTACATCTAAACGGGGCATGTTATCATCAGGGCAATTACATCTAAACGGGGCATGTTATCATCAGGGCAATTACATCTAAACGGGGCATGTTATCATCAGGGCAATTACATCTAAACGGGGCATGTTATCATCAGGGCAATGGCATCTAAACGGGGCATGTTATCATCAGGGCAATTACATCTAAACGGGGCATGTTATCATCAGGGCAATTACATCTAAACGGGGCATGTTATCATCAGGGCAATTACATCTAAACGGGGCATGTTATCATCAGGGCAATTACATCTAAACGGGGCATGTTATCATCAGGGCAATTACATCTAAACGGGGCATGTTATCATCAGGGCAATTACATCTAAACGGGGCATGTTATCATCAGGGCAATTACATCTAAACGGGGCATGTTATCATCAGGGCAATGGCATCTAAACGGGGCATGTTACCATCAGGGCAATTACATCTAAACGGGGCATGTTAACATCAGGGCAATTACATCTAAACGGGGCATGTTACCATCAGGGCAATGGCATCTAAACGGGGCATGTTATCATCAGGGCAATTACATCTAAACGGGGCATGTTACCATCAGGGCAATTACATCTAAACGGGGCATGTTATCATCAGGGCAATTACATCTAAACGGGGCATGTTATCATCAGGGCAATGGCATCTAAACGGGGCATGTTATCATCAGGGCAATTACATCTAAACGGGGCATGTTATCATCAGGGCAATTACATCTAAACGGGGCATGTTATCATCAGGGCAATGGCATCTAAACGGGGCATGTTATCATCAGGGCAATTACATCTAAACGGGGCATGTTATCATCAGGGCAATGGCATCTAAACGGGGCATGTTATCATCAGGGCAATTACATCTAAACGGGGCATGTTATCATCAGGGCAATTACATCTAAACGGGGCATGTTATCATCAGGGCAATTACATCTAAACGGGGCATGTTAACATCAGGGCAATTACATCTAAACGGGGCATGTTATCATCAGGGCAATTACATCTAAACGGGGCATGTTAACATCAGGGCAATTACATCTAAACGGGGCATGTTACCATCAGGGCAATAGCATCTAAACGGGGCATGTTCACATCAGGGCAATTACATCTAAACGGGGCATGTTACCATCAGGGCAATTACATCTAAACGGGGCATGTTATCATCAGGGCAATTACATCTAAACGGGGCATGTTACCATCAGGGCAATGGCATCTAAACGGGGCATGTTATCATCAGGGCAATTACATCTAAACGGGGCATGTTATCATCAGGGCAATTACATCTAAACGGGGCATGTTAACATCAGGGCAATTACATCTAAACGGGGCATGTTATCATCAGGGCAATTACATCTAAACGGGGCATGTTAACATCAGGGCAATTACATCTAAACGGGGCATGTTATCATCAGGGCAATTACATCTAAACGGGGCATGTTCACATCAGGGCAATGGCATCTAAACGGGGCATGTTAACATCAGGGCAATTACATCTAAACGGGGCATGTTACCATCAGGGCAATTACATCTAAACGGGGCATGTTACCATCAGGGCAATTACATCTAAACGGGGCATGTTATCATCAGGGCAATTACATCTAAACGGGGCATGTTATCATCAGGGCAATTACATCTAAACGGGGCATGTTAACATCAGGGCAATTACATCTAAACGGGGCATGTTATCATCAGGGCAATTACATCTAAACGGGGCATGTTATCATCAGGGCAATTACATCTAAACGGGGCATGTTATCATCAGGGCAATTACATCTAAACGGGGCATGTTATCATCAGGGCAATTACATCTAAACGGGGCATGTTATCATCAGGGCAATGGCATCTAAACGGGGCATGTTCACATCAGGGCAATGGCATCTAAACGGGGCATGTTATCATCAGGGCAATTACATCTAAACGGGGCATGTTACCATCAGGGCAATTACATCTAAACGGGGCATGTTATCATCAGGGCAATTACATCTAAACGGGGCATGTTATCATCAGGGCAATGGCATCTAAACGGGGCATGTTATCATCAGGGCAATTACATCTAAACGGGGCATGTTATCATCAGGGCAATTACATCTAAACGGGGCATGTTATCATCAGGGCAATTACATCTAAACGGGGCATGTTATCATCAGGGCAATGGCATCTAAACGGGGCATGTTATCATCAGGGCAATTACATCTAAACGGGGCATGTTATCATCAGGGCAATTACATCTAAACGGGGCATGTTATCATCAGGGCAATTACATCTAAACGGGGCATGTTAACATCAGGGCAATTACATCTAAACGGGGCATGTTAACATCAGGGCAATTACATCTAAACGGGGCATGTTATCATCAGGGCAATTACATCTAAACGGGGCATGTTAACATCAGGGCAATTACATCTAAACGGGGCATGTTATCATCAGGGCAATTACATCTAAACGGGGCATGTTACCATCAGGGCAATTACATCTAAACGGGGCATGTTATCATCAGGGCAATTACATCTAAACGGGGCATGTTAACATCAGGGCAATTACATCTAAACGGGGCATGTTATCATCAGGGCAATTACATCTAAACGGGGCATGTTAACATCAGGGCAATTACATCTAAACGGGGCATGTTATCATCAGGGCAATTACATCTAAACGGGGCATGTTATCATCAGGGCAATTACATCTAAACGGGGCATGTTATCATCAGGGCAATTACATCTAAACGGGGCATGTTATCATCAGGGCAATTACATCTAAACGGGGCATGTTAACATCAGGGCAATTACATCTAAACGGGGCATGTTATCATCAGGGCAATTACATCTAAACGGGGCATGTTAACATCAGGGCAATTACATCTAAACGGGGCATGTTAACATCAGGGCAATTACATCTAAACGGGGCATGTTATCATCAGGGCAATTACATCTAAACGGGGCATGTTATCATCAGGGCAATTACATCTAAACGGGGCATGTTATCATCAGGGCAATTACATCTAAACGGGGCATGTTAACATCAGGGCAATTACATCTAAACGGGGCATGTTATCATCAGGGCAATTACATCTAAACGGGGCATGTTAACATCAGGGCAATTACATCTAAACGGGGCATGTTATCATCAGGGCAATGGCATCTAAACGGGGCATGTTATCATCAGGGCAATGGCATCTAAACGGGGCATGTTAACATCAGGGCAATTACATCTAAACGGGGCATGTTACCATCAGGGCAATTACATCTAAACGGGGCATGTTACCATCAGGGCAATTACATCTAAACGGGGCATGTTATCATCAGGGCAATTACATCTAAACGGGGCATGTTATCATCAGGGCAATGGCATCTAAACGGGGCATGTTAACATCAGGGCAATTACATCTAAACGGGGCATGTTACCATCAGGGCAATTACATCTAAACGGGGCATGTTATCATCAGGGCAATTACATCTAAACGGGGCATGTTAACATCAGGGCAATTACATCTAAACGGGGCATGTTACCATCAGGGCAATTACATCTAAACGGGGCATGTTCACATCAGGGCAATTACATCTAAACGGGGCATGTTATCATCAGGGCAATTACATCTAAACGGGGCATGTTAACATCAGGGCAATTACATCTAAACGGGGCATGTTCACATCAGGGCAATGGCATCTAAACGGGGCATGTTATCATCAGGGCAATTACATCTAAACGGGGCATGTTACCATCAGGGCAATTACATCTAAACGGGGCATGTTATCATCAGGGCAATGGCATCTAAACGGGGCATGTTACCATCAGGGCAATTACATCTAAACGGGGCATGTTATCATCAGGGCAATTACATCTAAACGGGGCATGTTATCATCAGGGCAATTACATCTAAACGGGGCATGTTATCATCAGGGCAATTACATCTAAACGGGGCATGTTACCATCAGGGCAATGGCATCTAAACGGGGCATGTTATCATCAGGGCAATTACATCTAAACGGGGCATGTTATCATCAGGGCAATTACATCTAAACGGGGCATGTTATCATCAGGGTAATGGCATCTAAACGGGGCATGTTATCATCAGGGCAATTACATCTAAACGGGGCATGTTACCATCAGGGCAATTACATCTAAACGGGGCATGTTATCATCAGGGCAATGGCATCTAAACGGGGCATGTTACCATCAGGGCAATTACATCTAAACGGGGCATGTTACCATCAGGGCAATGGCATCTAAACGGGGCATGTTATCATCAGGGCAATTACATCTAAACGGGGCATGTTATCATCAGGGCAATTACATCTAAACGGGGCATGTTATCATCAGGGCAATGGCATCTAAACGGGGCATGTTCACATCAGGGCAATTACATCTAAACGGGGCATGTTAACATCAGGGCAATTACATCTAAACGGGGCATGTTATCATCAGGGCAATTACATCTAAACGGGGCATGTTATCATCAGGGCAATTACATCTAAACGGGGCATGTTCACATCAGGGCAATTACATCTAAACGGGGCATGTTAACATCAGGGCAATTACATCTAAACGGGGCATGTTATCATCAGGGCAATTACATCTAAACGGGGCATGTTCACATCAGGGCAATTACATCTAAACGGGGCATGTTAACATCAGGGCAATTACATCTAAACGGGGCATGTTATCATCAGGGCAATTACATCTAAACGGGGCATGTTATCATCAGGGCAATTACATCTAAACGGGGCATGTTATCATCAGGGCAATGGCATCTAAACGGGGCATGTTCACATCAGGGCAATTACATCTAAACGGGGCATGTTAACATCAGGGCAATTACATCTAAACGGGGCATGTTATCATCAGGGCAATTACATCTAAACGGGGCATGTTATCATCAGGGTAATGGCATCTAAACGGGGCATGTTATCATCAGGGCAATTACATCTAAACGGGGCATGTTACCATCAGGGCAATTACATCTAAACGGGGCATGTTATCATCAGGGCAATTACATCTAAACGGGGCATGTTATCATCAGGGTAATGGCATCTAAACGGGGCATGTTATCATCAGGGCAATTACATCTAAACGGGGCATGTTACCATCAGGGCAATTACATCTAAACGGGGCATGTTATCATCAGGGCAATGGCATCTAAACGGGGCATGTTATCATCAGGGCAATTACATCTAAACGGGGCATGTTATCATCAGGGCAATTACATCTAAACGGGGCATGTTACCATCAGGGCAATGGCATCTAAACGGGGCATGTTATCATCAGGGCAATGGCATCTAAACGGGGCATGTTCACATCAGGGCAATTACATCTAAACGGGGCATGTTATCATCAGGGCAATTACATCTAAACGGGGCATGTTATCATCAGGGCAATTACATCTAAACGGGGCATGTTACCATCAGGGCAATGGCATCTAAACGGGGCATGTTACCATCAGGGCAATTACATCTAAACGGGGCATGTTATCATCAGGGCAATTACATCTAAACGGGGCATGTTAACATCAGGGCAATTACATCTAAACGGGGCATGTTATCATCAGGGCAATTACATCTAAACGGGGCATGTTATCATCAGGGCAATTACATCTAAACGGGGCATGTTATCATCAGGGCAATTACATCTAAACGGGGCATGTTACCATCAGGGCAATTACATCTAAACGGGGCATGTTCACATCAGGGCAATTACATCTAAACGGGGCATGTTATCATCAGGGCAATTACATCTAAACGGGGCATGTTATCATCAGGGCAATTACATCTAAACGGGGCATGTTATCATCAGGGCAATTACATCTAAACGGGGCATGTTCACATCAGGGCAATTACATCTAAACGGGGCATGTTAACATCAGGGCAATTACATCTAAACGGGGCATGTTATCATCAGGGCAATTACATCTAAACGGGGCATGTTATCATCAGGGCAATGGCATCTAAACGGGGCATGTTATCATCAGGGCAATTACATCTAAACGGGGCATGTTATCATCAGGGCAATTACATCTAAACGGGGCATGTTATCATCAGGGCAATTACATCTAAACGGGGCATGTTACCATCAGGGCAATTACATCTAAACGGGGCATGTTATCATCAGGGCAATGGCATCTAAACGGGGCATGTTATCATCAGGGCAATTACATCTAAACGGGGCATGTTATCATCAGGGCAATTACATCTAAACGGGGCATGTTATCATCAGGGCAATTACATCTAAACGGGGCATGTTATCATCAGGGCAATTACATCTAAACGGGGCATGTTAACATCAGGGCAATTACATCTAAACGGGGCATGTTATCATCAGGGCAATTACATCTAAACGGGGCATGTTATCATCAGGGCAATTACATCTAAACGGGGCATGTTATCATCAGGGCAATTACATCTAAACGGGGCATGTTATCATCAGGGCAATTACATCTAAACGGGGCATGTTAACATCAGGGCAATTACATCTAAACGGGGCATGTTATCATCAGGGCAATTACATCTAAACGGGGCATGTTAACATCAGGGCAATTACATCTAAACGGGGCATGTTCACATCAGGGCAATTACATCTAAACGGGGCATGTTATCATCAGGGCAATTACATCTAAACGGGGCATGTTACCATCAGGGCAATTACATCTAAACGGGGCATGTTATCATCAGGGCAATTACATCTAAACGGGGCATGTTATCATCAGGGCAATTACATCTAAACGGGGCATGTTATCATCAGGGCAATTACATCTAAACGGGGCATGTTACCATCAGGGCAATGGCATCTAAACGGGGCATGTTATCATCAGGGCAATTACATCTAAACGGGGCATGTTATCATCAGGGCAATTACATCTAAACGGGGCATGTTACCATCAGGGCAATTACATCTAAACGGGGCATGTTATCATCAGGGCAATGGCATCTAAACGGGGCATGTTACCATCAGGGCAATTACATCTAAACGGGGCATGTTATCATCAGGGCAATTACATCTAAACGGGGCATGTTACCATCAGGGCAATTACATCTAAACGGGGCATGTTATCATCAGGGCAATTACATCTAAACGGGGCATGTTATCATCAGGGCAATTACATCTAAACGGGGCATGTTATCATCAGGGCAATTACATCTAAACGGGGCATGTTACCATCAGGGCAATTACATCTAAACGGGGCATGTTATCATCAGGGCAATTACATCTAAACGGGGCATGTTATCATCAGGGCAATTACATCTAAACGGGGCATGTTATCATCAGGGCAATTACATCTAAACGGGGCATGTTACCATCAGGGCAATTACATCTAAACGGGGCATGTTATCATCAGGGCAATTACATCTAAACGGGGCATGTTACCATCAGGGCAATTACATCTAAACGGGGCATGTTACCATCAGGGCAATTACATCTAAACGGGGCATGTTATCATCAGGGCAATTACATCTAAACGGGGCATGTTATCATCAGGGCAATTACATCTAAACGGGGCATGTTATCATCAGGGCAATTACATCTAAACGGGGGCCATGTTACCATCAGGGCAATTACATCTAAACGGGGCATGTTATCATCAGGGCAATTACATCTAAACGGGGCATGTTATCATCAGGGCAATTACATCTAAACGGGGCATGTTATCATCAGGGCAATTACATCTAAACGGGGCATGTTATCATCAGGGCAATTACATCTAAACGGGGCATGTTATCATCAGGGCAATTACATCTAAACGGGGCATGTTATCATCAGGGCAATTACATCTAAACGGGGCATGTTACCATCAGGGCAATTACATCTAAACGGGGCATGTTATCATCAGGGCAATTACATCTAAACGGGGCATGTTATCATCAGGGCAATTACATCTAAACGGGGCATGTTATCATCAGGGCAATTACATCTAAACGGGGCATGTTATCATCAGGGCAATTACATCTAAACGGGGCATGTTATCATCAGGGCAATTACATCTAAACGGGGCATGTTATCATCAGGGCAATTACATCTAAACGGGGCATGTTATCATCAGGGCAATTACATCTAAACGGGGCATGTTATCATCAGGGCAATTACATCTAAACGGGGCATGTTATCATCAGGGCAATTACATCTAAACGGGGCATGTTATCATCAGGGCAATTACATCTAAACGGGGCATGTTATCATCAGGGCAATTACATCTAAACGGGGCATGTTATCATCAGGGCAATTACATCTAAACGGGGCATGTTATCATCAGGGCAATTACATCTAAACGGGGCATGTTATCATCAGGGCAATTACATCTAAACGGGGCATGTTATCCATCAGGGCAATTACATCTAAACGGGGCATGTTATCATCAGGGCAATTACATCTAAACGGGGCATGTTATCATCAGGGCAATTACATCTAAACGGGGCATGTTATCATCAGGGCAATTACATCTAAACGGGGCATGTTATCATCAGGGCAATTACATCTAAACGGGGCATGTTATCATCAGGGCAATTACATCTAAACGGGGCATGTTATCATCAGGGCAATTACATCTAAACGGGGCATGTTATCATCAGGGCAATGGCATCTAAACGGGGCATGTTATCATCAGGGCAATTACATCTAAACGGGGCATGTTATCATCAGGGCAATTACATCTAAACGGGGCATGTTATCATCAGGGCAATTACATCTAAACGGGGCATGTTATCATCAGGGCAATGGCATCTAAACGGGGCATGTTATCATCAGGGCAATTACATCTAAACGGGGCATGTTATCATCAGGGCAATTACATCTAAACGGGGCATGTTATCATCAGGGCAATTGACATCTAAACGGGGCATGTTATCATCAGGGCAATTACATCTAAACGGGGCATGTTATCATCAGGGCAATTACATCTAAACGGGGCATGTTATCATCAGGGCAATTACATCTAAACGGGGGCATGTTATCATCAGGGCAATGGCATCTAAACGGGGCATGTTATCATCAGGGCAATTACATCTAAACGGGGCATGTTATCATCAGGGCAATTACATCTAAACGGGGCATGTTATCATCAGGGCAATTACATCTAAACGGGGCATGTTAACATCAGGGCAATTACATCTAAACGGGGCATGTTATCATCAGGGCAATTACATCTAAACGGGGCATGTTATCATCAGGGCAATTACATCTAAACGGGGCATGTTATCATCAGGGCAATTACATCTAAACGGGGCATGTTATCATCAGGGCAATTACATCTAAACGGGGCATGTTATCATCAGGGCAATTACATCTAAACGGGGCATGTTATCATCAGGGCAATTACATCTAAACGGGGCATGTTAACATCAGGGCAATTACATCTAAACGGGGCATGTTATCATCAGGGCAATTACATCTAAACGGGGGCATGTTATCATCAGGGCAATTACATCTAAACGGGGCATGTTATCATCAGGGCAATTACATCTAAACGGGGCATGTTATCATCAGGGCAATTACATCTAAACGGGGCATGTTATCATCAGGGCAATTACATCTAAACGGGGCATGTTATCATCAGGGCAATGGACATCTAAACGGGGCATGTTATCATCAGGGCAATGGACATCTAAACGGGGCATGTTATCATCAGGGCAATTACATCTAAACGGGGCATGTTAACATCAGGGCAATTACATCTAAACGGGGCATGTTATCATCAGGGCAATTACATCTAAACGGGGCATGTTATCATCAGGGCAATTACATCTAAACGGGGCATGTTATCATCAGGGCAATTACATCTAAACGGGGCATGTTATCATCAGGGCAATTACATCTAAACGGGGCATGTTATCATCAGGGCAATTACATCTAAACGGGGCATGTTATCATCAGGGCAATTACATCTAAACGGGGCATGTTATCATCAGGGCAATGACATCTAAACGGGGCATGTTATCATCAGGGCAATTACATCTAAACGGGGCATGTTATCATCAGGGCAATTACATCTAAACGGGGCATGTTATCATCAGGGCAATTACATCTAAACGGGGCATGTTATCATCAGGGCAATTACATCTAAACGGGGCATGTTATCATCAGGGCAATTACATCTAAACGGGGCATGTTATCATCAGGGCAATTACATCTAAACGGGGCATGTTATCATCAGGGCAATTACATCTAAACGGGGCATGTTATCATCAGGGCAATTACATCTAAACGGGGCATGTTATCATCAGGGCAATGACATCTAACGGGGCATGTTATCATCAGGGCAATTACATCTAAACGGGGCATGTTATCATCAGGGCAATTACATCTAAACGGGGCATGTTAACATCAGGGCAATTACATCTAAACGGGGCATGTTATCATCAGGGCAATTACATCTAAACGGGGCATGTTATCATCAGGGCAATTACATCTAAACGGGGCATGTTATCATCAGGGCAATTACATCTAAACGGGGCATGTTATCATCAGGGCAATTACATCTAAACGGGGCATGTTATCATCAGGGCAATTACATCTAAACGGGGCATGTTATCATCAGGGGCAATTACATCTAAACGGGGCATGTTATCATCAGGGCAATGGCATCTAAACGGGGCATGTTATCATCAGGGCAATTACATCTAAACGGGGCATGTTATCATCAGGGCAATACATCTAAACGGGGCATGTTATCATCAGGGCAATTACATCTAAACGGGGCATGTTAACATCAGGGCAATTACATCTAAACGGGGCATGTTATCATCAGGGCAATGCATCTAAACGGGGCATGTTATCATCAGGGCAATTACATCTAAACGGGGCATGTTACCATCAGGGCAATTACATCTAAACGGGGCATGTTATCATCAGGCAATTACATCTAAACGGGGCATGTTAACATCAGGGCAATTACATCTAAACGGGGCATGTTATCATCAGGGCAATTACATCTAAACGGGGCATGTTAACATCAGGGCAATTACATCTAAACGGGGCATGTTATCATCAGGGCAATTACATCTAAACGGGGCATGTTATCATCAGGGCAATTACATCTAAACGGGGCATGTTATCATCAGGGCAATTACATCTAAACGGGGCATGTTATCATCAGGGCAATGGCATCTAAACGGGGCATGTTATCATCAGGGCAATTACATCTAAACGGGGCATGTTACCATCAGGGCAATTACATCTAAACGGGGCATGTTATCATCAGGGCAATGGCATCTAAACGGGGCATGTTATCATCAGGGCAATTACATCTAAACGGGGCATGTTATCATCAGGGCAATTACATCTAAACGGGGCATGTTATCATCAGGGCATTACATCTAAACGGGGCATGTTACCATCAGGGCAATTACATCTAAACGGGGCATGTTATCATCAGGGCAATGCATCTAAACGGGGCATGTTATCATCAGGGCAATTACATCTAAACGGGGCATGTTATCATCAGGGCAATTACATCTAAACGGGGCATGTTATCATCAGGGCAATTACATCTAAACGGGGCATGTTATCATCAGGGCAATTACATCTAAACGGGGCATGTTATCATCAGGGCAATTACATCTAAACGGGGCATGTTATCATCAGGGCAATTACATCTAAACGGGGCATGTTATCATCAGGGCAATTACATCTAAACGGGGCATGTTAACATCAGGGCAATTACATCTAAACGGGGCATGTTATCATCAGGGCAATTACATCTAAACGGGGCATGTTACCATCAGGGCAATTACATCTAAACGGGGCATGTTACCATCAGGGCAATGGCATCTAAACGGGGCATGTTATCATCAGGGCAATTACATCTAAACGGGGCATGTTATCATCAGGGCAATGCATCTAAACGGGGCATGTTATCATCAGGGCAATTACATCTAAACGGGGCATGTTATCATCAGGGCAATTACATCTAAACGGGGCATGTTATCATCAGGGCAATTACATCTAAACGGGGCATGTTATCATCAGGGCAATTGCATCTAAACGGGGCATGTTATCATCAGGGCAATTACATCTAAACGGGGCATGTTATCATCAGGGGCAATTACATCTAAACGGGGCATGTTAACATCAGGGCAATTACATCTAAACGGGGCATGTTATCATCAGGGCAATTACATCTAAACGGGGCATGTTATCATCAGGGCAATTACATCTAAACGGGGCATGTTATCATCAGGGCAATTACATCTAAACGGGGCATGTTATCATCAGGGCAATTACATCTAAACGGGGCATGTTATCATCAGGGCAATTACATCTAAACGGGGGCATGTTATCATCAGGGCAATTACATCTAAACGGGGCATGTTACCATCAGGGCAATTACATCTAAACGGGGCATGTTATCATCAGGGCAATGACATCTAAACGGGGCATGTTATCATCAGGGCAATTACATCTAAACGGGGCATGTTATCATCAGGGCAATTACATCTAAACGGGGCATGTTATCATCAGGGCAATTACATCTAAACGGGGCATGTTATCATCAGGGCAATGGCATCTAAACGGGGCATGTTATCATCAGGGCAATTACATCTAACGGGGCATGTTATCATCAGGGCAATTACATCTAAACGGGGCATGTTACCATCAGGGCAATTACATCTAAACGGGGGGGGCAAGGATGTTATCATCAGGGCAATTACATCTAAACGGGGCATGTTATCATCAGGGCAATTACATCTAAACGGGGCATGTTATCATCAGGGCAATTACATCTAAACGGGGCATGTTATCATCAGGG
>NC_134483.1:516697236-516714703 GCF_040206685.1 Ascaphus truei | reverse complement strand
TATATATATATATATATATGCAAATATAGCTGTATGCTCATCTGCATGTCTTAGGCAGGTCTGCAACCCCGCCTTTCCCCATTATCACCCAGCATACAGCACTTCCACTGCAGCAAGGGATTCTGGGAAATGACATGCAAATGAGCACACAGTGTCACTTTTTGTGTGCTCATTTGCATGTCATTTCCCAGAATCCCTTGCTGCAGTGGAAGTGCTGTATGCTGGGTGATAATGAGGAAAGGCGGGGTTGCAGACCTGCCTAAGACATGCAGATGAGCATACAGCTATATTTGCTTTCCTGTGGATGGTTTTTGTCACTTTTTTTACTCACCATAACTTAACTCAGTATTAAGCATACACACACACACACACACACACACACACACACACACACACACACACACACACACACACACACACACACACACACACACACACACACACACACACACACACACACACACACACACTGCAGTGGAAGCGCTGTATGCTGGGTGACAATGGGGAAAGACAGGGTTGCAGACCTGTCTAAGACATGCAAATGAACATACAGTAATATTTACAGTTGCTTCATGCTTTACTGTGGAGGGTTTTTGTCACTTTTTTTACCCACCATAACCTTAATGACAGTGGTGATTACCTAGTCTAGTCTCAAACCTGCAAGCCATTAAGACCAGCCTCACACTGATGATACCCATCAAGGTTGAAACATGTATGTGAGTGTGTCTAATGGCTTTGCATCTCATCCCAGCCTCTGTTTAAAAGCTGTGTTTAAAACAGCATGCAGTGGCTTGAGGATTGGCTTGTGTAATACGAGCTTGAGACAAAAGGTGGCACTGAGTGCTCATTTGCATGTCATTTCCCAGAATACCTTGCTGCAGTGGAAGCGCTGTATGCTGGGTGACAATGGGGAAAGACAGGGTTGCAGACCTGTCTAAGACATGCAAATGAACATACAGTAATATTTACAGTTGCTATATATATATATATATATATATACACACACACATATATATATATATATACACACACACACACACACACACACACACACACACACACACACACACACACACACACACACACACACCACACAAACACACATATATACAAACATTTAGCTAAGCCTGAGATTCTCTCCCATAAACAGGGAGGTGTGGCCAGACTGACTATTGATACAGTGCAGCTCTTCCTACCTAAAGCATGCTGTCCCAGAAGGAAGTTCCTCAGCTTGTTTGCCGTCACTCCCTTCCTCTCCTCTCCTCTCCTCTCCTCCCCCTTCCTCTCCTCCCCCTTCCTCTCCTCTCCTCCCCCTTCCTCTCCCCTCCAGCAGAGCCTGCAGTGGTTTGGGCTTCTCGGGTTGAGCTGACAGCCAGTGCAGAGCAGCACTTCTCACTGTAAACCCCGCACTGGCTGTCCTCTGGTAGTGCGCAGGTCAGCACAGAGCGGGGGATGCTGGGTTGGGGCTTCCCCGCCCTCAGTCCCAAGTTGGGAAGTTGGGAAGAGGGGGGGAGCGGGCTCACAGCCATCAGATATGACACCCTGCTTGCCCTGCGGGACCTCTGCTCTGCGCATGCTGAATCGCTGGCATTTTTTTTTTTTTTTAATTATTATTTTTTTAAATATAGAAGGGCAGGGCCGCATGGGGGCCGGACCAAATCCGGACGTTATCCACCCCTGCCTTAGCGGGTAGCCGCTAAGGCAATGAAGGGGTTAACGCACAATGACAGCTTTATTGAGGCCAGAGGGGGTGAGTGAAGCAGGTACTTGGAACTCTCTCACCCTCTCTGCCCCCAATAAAGCTGCTGTTGTTTCTTAATTAACCACCTAATTGCCTTAGCGATTAGCTGCTAAAGTAATGAAGTTGCCTGTAAATTCATTTTTATTGCATCGGATTGATGCCGGGGGTCTCTGGTTCTGATATTAATGGATATCAGCCCAAGAGACCCCCGGCATCAATTCGATGCAGTAAAAATGCATTTTATTTTTCTAAGTCCCGTCTCACCGCTTATCGGCAGCTTCTCACAACCCACTTACCAACTTTTCCTGGCGAGACGATTTTGAGAGGTAATCTCAATTTTAGAGCCGTGATAAGCCTTGATAAGCTAATCGGGGCTACTAGAATTGCACAAGTTTAAAAACCTGGCGATAAGTGGTGATAAGTGGCTTATCGCCGCGCGTTTGGAGATTTTTTCTCTCTCCCCCAAAAATTGCCGAAAAGGTCTCTTATTTCTGACTTATCAGAGCTTACTGAATAGCAGTAGGCTTTTTTGGCGATAAGGCGGTGATAAGTGACTTATCAGAGCTTAGTGCATAGGCCCCATAGTATTACATGACATTACTGATGATGTAAGGTGTACATGCTGCTTCATGATAAAACTGATAAGACTGGACACTAATACAGATTGTGTTTTATTATGGAAACATTATTTTATTAGATGTACTCTAATAGAGACTGTAATCCTTGCTTTACAACAAGTTGAGTGTGGAACTGGGGTATTAATATGCATATAACAATGCATTCTGGGCAGATCCAGGGAGACAGTGGCCATGTGTTAACATCCCTGAATTCATAAACATGTATGAATAATTACAAAGTATAGTATACTGTGTATTTTAACATGTCTACAAAAAAAAATCACACACCTTTCTCAGCAGCCCCAGCAGCAGTAGCAGCAGTGTCTATGCATCCTACTCTTTGGATTGGGTCATCTTCAATGTCTTCATTGCACCAGACTCTGAAGCATGCTTGGAGAATTCTGCAAGCCTGTAGTCATGCCTTCTCTTCTTCAGTTCTTGCACAGTGGGCTGGGTTGGAGCTTAAGCATTCCCTTCTTCAGGCGGCCTCTCATATTCTCCACCCCTGAGGTTCTCGTGGAGGCCTTTCCAAACAGCTTGACATGTTTAATTAAGAATGTGCTCAATGTGGACTTTAACTTTAAATTTGAGCTTTCTTATTCTCTCTGCCTGCTGGCCTCTTATTTCCTTGGTCATTGCGCTGCTGAGCTGTCTTCTACCAGGCTTAGTTGTGTACTGAGGTCAGTCCCCATAAGTAACGTTTTAAGTATGTGTTAATTAAAACAAAAAGGACAAACATTCCGCTGAGGTAATTATTACAACATATAATTACAAAATATGTTAAAATAACGCACGGACAGTGGCGCTAGACCTCATTTTCATATTTTAAGACCACCTGCTAACGACTCTTCCCCTAAAATAACAGTGGCGCTGTGCTAAAAGTTTTATGCTTCCGCTATGTTTGAGATTGTCTAAACTCTAAATCTGGCTCTAAATTGGACCATGCAGATCCTAAAAAGATAAATGAAAAATATTGAATCTTGAGACAGATAAATAAAAGAAAGTGCCAATCAGGGGATGGTCACACTAACTAAGAACCACATTGACGTTTCAATCCTATATTCAATTTAAACCTTATGTGAAAAAAAGCCCTGTACAAATTGATAACCTTTACCAACGATACAAATTCAAAGAAATACGAGAGAGAATTTAACCAAATGTCGGAGAAATACTGATGTAGCAGCATTAATGCTGCCGCTGGTCTGTTGCAGCAGGACACCCACAATGCGCCAGCGAGAGGAGACACCATTGTGCCTGCATTAGCCACGTGCGAAAAAGGTGCTGGGCTGCCGCGGTATTGTACGTGCTGCCGGGTGCCACAGTAACACCTGCTACATCTGTATTCTGTAAAATGGGTTAATTGTTCTATCACAGGCAAGACGGCAGAAAAAGTTGCTGCTGCGGTTGTTTTAAAAACGAGTGGCTATTATGTAAAAGTATTCCCACGAGAAATAACTGATCTCAATCGTATGTAATATCCTGCAAGAGCCACAATTAGACTCAAACTCATTTATATGTTGAAGTGAGAGAAAGAGTTAGGTCTTGAATTACCAATGGAATTATGGCACTCAATTTTTGTAAGGACATCTAAACTTCCGATTTGTACAAATATTGAAGAAAACAGATATAAGATTTTTATTCAGGTGGCACTTGTTTCCTGAGAGATTACATGACATGTTTCCTGAGGTGACCAACACATGTTAGAGGGGATGGGGAGAAGTGGGTACGGACTTGGTGGAATTGTCCAATATTCCAAACTTGAGACCATCCTGTATGATATCTAAAAAGTTACAATTCCCCAGGGCCCTTTTACGGTCATTTTAAATATGGATATTCCCTATATAACGAAAAAGAGTAAATAATTAATATCTCATCCTTATGGCTACAAGTGTTCCATAACAAGCCACTGGAAGCAGACATGTTCCCCACCAATGGGGGCTAACATACATAGAATTAACAGCATCATGCTAATGGAAAGCTCTTGAACAATCTCTTAGGAACACATGACAGCTTTTGTGAAATCTAGGCCCCTTGAACTAATTCCCCCTACTACTAGCATTATGCACATGCCAATAAATATGCCTTTCTCCTTTGACACGTAAAATTTTATTTGACTTTGTGGATCTTACTAGTTGAATGTAATATTTTCTAGAAGATTGTTTAGCTGAATGTATTGATAGTTCTGCTTTAATTGCACCAATGTACCCCCTTCGCCTGTCCCTTTTTTTATTTTTTAGTTTCTGTACTCCATCCTTATTTCTTTAACACCTGATTGAGAAAGACAAGTCAAATAAAAAGTAGAAGACGAGGGGGGCAGAAGAGCAAACAAAACACCACAATAGTGCATCACGCTTGATTTATTATGAGAATACAGATGAATAAAAATGGTCATTAAAAAATCATATGAAAAAACTCAATCACATAAAAGACGATGTAAAAAAAATTGTTAGCAAATGTGACATTGCCTTTTATGTGATTGTGTTTTCATATGATTTTTTTATGACCATTTTTATTCATCTGTATTCTCATAATAAATCAATGGTATTACATTATGGTGGTGTTTTGTGGGCTCTTCTGCCCCCCTTGTCTCACAGGGTCTCATTCTACTAGCTTCAATAACTAACTCATCAGGCTTTTTGAACACTTCTCAAACGAGTTGGCATAGGTAGTTATTCAGGAGGCTTCGGTAGTATGCCAAACTCACTTGAGAAGTGCTTCTCCCTGACTGGTAGCGCTCCCGCTCAGACAAACCGAGCAGGAGCTCAAAAAAAGTCACATCGCGGCTGTGATGGGATCGGCAGTGTGACTTAGAAGAAAAATTCATTTTTGACTGCATCGGATTGAAGCCGGGAGTCTCCGGAGCTGACCCGCATTAATACCAGCTCTGGAGACCCCTGGCTTCCATCCTATGTAATAAAAATAGATTTACAGGCAGCTTCATTACCGTAGCGGCTAATCGCTAAGGTAATGAGGGGATTAAATACCAGTGCCCGGTTTATTGTGGGTAGAAGTGGTGGGTGAAGGTGGTATTTGGCCCATGGTGGGTGTTTAGGCCTACCGGGAGAATTGCGAGAGGAGTTAACCCCTTCATTAACTTAGCAGTTACTACTGCTAAGGTAATTAAGGGGTTAACCCCTCCCGCTACCCACCCAGTAGGCATAAACACCTACCATGGGCCAAATACCACCTTCACACATTCCCTCTACCCCCAATAAACATTCAAACACAATACTAGCCAATACACCCATTGATTGCCAGTGTGGTTACCTATGCCCTCAAGGGCCATTTTGTTTTTGCTGGTGACGTCATCTTAAAGGGAGTGAAGCATATACTACCTGATTGGATGGCTTCCCTCCCTTTTGATGACATTAATCCTTTAAAAAAAAGGGAAACAACCAACTATCCCCTCAATCCCTAAAGTTAAAAATAAAGTCTGGGAGATTTGCTGCATGGAAAAATTGGTTAGTCTTAACAATGATACATGCACAGATTTCCAGAAGGTGTGGTTGCTGTGGATTTTGGGTGTTGGTCAACCAAATATTAATACCCACCTAATTTTGTTGTAAAAACTTCTATATATACTGACTATGTGTATGAATGTTATAAGATGATTTGCTAGGTAAAATTCTAAATGGATGTGTTCTTTCCCCCGTCTTTATTTTTTGTACCCTTCCCTGCCCTTCTTTTATTTTCTCCATTTACCCCTCTCCCGAATTTTTTTTTTATAAAAATTGAGTTTAAAAAAAAGGGAACCCGTCACATGGTACACCAGCCAATCGGATTGGGGTGTACCATTTGACACTCAAATGTGACATCACAGGCCTTATATAAGGCCTGTCCCATCTCATTTGAAGCCAAGATGACAGGGCAACATCTCTGAACCTTTTGGATTATACAGCATTGAAGGCAGAAGAGAAGAAAGAATGAAAGAAGAAACAAACTTACTGGAGACATCTCTTCTATCAACATATGATCATGGACTTCTTCACATCGGCTGTTGAGGAGCATGCACTGTGGGCCAAGAGATGGTGCCTGAGTAGGACGGGGGTGAAGACAGCAAATGTAAGAAACGCATTGATTGTATTTTATTTCATTGTGTATTTTTTTTAGGTTGCCCATTGACTGCCAATGTGCTTATCTATGCCCCTTTCTGTGTATAGATAAGCACAGTGACAACCAATGCATTTTTGGGAAAATGCTTGTATTGTATTTTTGTGATGTTTCTTTTGTAAGTTGTCCATTCAT
The DNA here is from genome assembly GCF_040206685.1 of Ascaphus truei. Lineage (NCBI taxonomy): Eukaryota > Metazoa > Chordata > Amphibia > Anura > Ascaphidae > Ascaphus > Ascaphus truei. The sequence goes on along the minus strand of NC_134483.1, from coordinate 516,708,100 downwards.
TGTCATTGTGACAATCCATGCCAATATTGTGGACATGGTTTACCACAGTCACAATCAATGGCTTTATTGTGCAATGTTTGTTTTTATTTAAATGTGTTTTATTTTGTGGCTGTTTTTTTTTTTTTAGCTTGCCCACTCATTGGCACTGTAGCAATCCATGCCCATATTGGGGGCATGGTTTACCACTGTGACAATCAATGGATGGAGGGGGTAGGGTGTGAGGGTATTAGCCATGGGGAGGGTGATTAGGCTTCCTGGGTGGGTAGTGGGGGAGTGGGGAAAACCCCTTAATTACTATAGTGGGTACTATCCACCAAGGTGATTAAGGAGTTAGTGGCCAGTAGTTTGTTTTTTTATTGTAATGTTGCTGCCCATGGAGGACGAGGAGGAAGACAAGGATGGCCTTCATCCTGGCAGGGGTAAGTAGAACTTTAATTTACTTTATGCTGGATGGGTACTGTTTGATTTTTAATGGGCAAATGTGCTATTATCCAGATCTGGATAATAGGAATTTTGCCCTTTATTGTACTGTATGTGTTAGGGGGGTAGGTGGTGGGTAGTAGGGTTGTTGTATTTTAATGTTTATTGGGGGTAGAGGGGGGGGGGTGAATGGGGTAGTTGCCCCAGGGTGGGTGGTTAGGCCTCTCTGGTGAGTTGCGGGAGGGGTTATCCCATTCATTACTATATCGGTTACCACTGCTATGGAAGTAAAGGGGGTTAACTCCTCCCGCAACCTACCCGGAATGCCTAACTACCCACCCTGGGGCAACTACCTCCTACACCCACCCTCACTACACCCAAGAAACCAGGAACTCTGGTTTAACCACTTCATTGTCTTCGCGGCAGGCCGCTAAGTTAATGAAGCTGTTTTTATTTTATTTTAATAACACAGTATTGAAGCAGGGGGTCTCCAGAGCAGAACTAGAGCCTGTAACTCAGGAAGCAGAGGTCCTCGAGGCTGAAATTAATGTGGTTCTGCTTCCGGAGACCCCCTGCTACAATACTCTGTTACAGGCATACCCCGCTTTAAGTACACTCACTTTAAGTACACTCGCGAGTAAGTACATATCGCCCAATAGGCAAACGGCAGCTCACGCATGGACATGTCATCACGTCCTGAACAGCAATACCGGATCCCTACCTGTACCGAAGCTGTGGGCAAGCAGGGAGACTATAAAGCCTGTTACAAATGCGTTATTTACATCAGTTATGCACGTATATAACGATTGCAGTACAGTACATGCATCGATAAGTGGGAAAAGGTAGTGCTTCACTTTAAGTACATTTTCGCTTTACATACATGCTCCGGTCCCATTGCGTACGTTAATGCGGGGTATGCCTGTATTTCATTTTTAAATAAAAACAGTGTGATCGCCTCTAAGAGCAGTGCAGGGAGAGGCAGCTCTCTCTGTGCAGTTCTTATAGACTGCAGGAAGATTGCAGCGGTAGAAATTAGAAAAAGGCTGAGATAAAGACACTGCTATCCCGAGCGGTTTTGGCATTTTCCCACCTCACGGTTTCTGACTTGCGATAACTCTTTCCGAATACCGTGATGACACAAATGTCAGATCATGAGGTAAGGCCATGCCAAACCGTTCCATATGGCACTGATTTCATCGAAGCTACTAGTATAAGCTCCATAGTGTCTTTGGATCACAAGAGGTTCGGGAACAGCTCTTGAAGAAGATTGCACCATACACCCATCAGACTGTATCTAGGACTTGAACTCTGTATACCTTGATTTGCAGAGCAATTCAGTGTACTAGCGCAACCAGGTTACCCCAATTGCATCACAAATGTAATGTTAGAGAAAAATACATCTACTACAGTATTTGGGCGTAGAGATAGGCGAATCCGCCTAAATCCGTTTTAGTCCACAGATTCATCAAAAACCACCATTGGATACAATTCGTTGGCGGTTCCTTAAGAGTCCATCCACGGGTCGTGGAATCCGTGGAGCGTAATAATAATTAAAAAAAAAAAAAATAACAGCAAAACGTGCATTGCCCTTTTTGAGATTGATCCGCGGACCAAAGGAACCGGCTGATCCGCTGCAGATTCAAATTCACCCCTCTCTATTTGGGATGCCCAAAATGTACTAACTTCAGCTAACTATATTAAATATTCAAAAATGTGCATATCTTAAAGAAAAAATACATGCAATTGCGATATCTAGTAGATTTGCCATTCAAAACATGGCTTTTTTGTTTACTTTGACTTACAGCAGGAGTATGCAAACTGGGGGGCGCAAGATTTTCCAGGGGGGGCGGGGCGCAGCGGTTACAGAGGCCCCACGCGCTCCCACAAGACATTTAAACTAAATGCTGGGGGGTCGCGTGAGGCCTCTGCAACTTCTTTTACCTTGTCTTGTCCACCTCGTCACCATGGCAACGCAGCGTCAATTGGTGCCGCAGGGTCACGTGACATCACATTGCCATGGCAACACGGGGTCACATGACCCACTTACATCATTTATCGCCGGAGACAAAGGTAAAGAGGGGGGGCGCGAGCAGGCAGGGGGGTGGAAACGTAAAAGTTTGCACACGCCTGACTTACAGTATATGGGGCAATTCATTTGCACTGTTTTGCAGCTGTTTACTTTAGTAAATATCACCATAAATACAGTCACATACAAAGAACTTCTACCACTCTCACAATTTTTTCAAATCAAATAAAGCACAAAATAAACATCAAAGAAAGCACAACAATATTTACTAATAACTTATTATTACTCAACTCCCTTGTGACGTTTTTCTTCAAATACAATGGAATCACAATCAAGTCAGAAATGTAGTTCATTTCTTTGCAGGATTTTGTTTTCATGATAATTGGATATGGAGCGAGAGTAATTCTTTTCAATCCATGGTCATTTCATGGAATAGATGTGCAAATTGTATCTACCTATTGTGGAGTGGAACTAAAGAGGTCATTATTACATTGAAATTAAGTAGTAATTGACTTTAACCCAGCCAGGGCATTATTGGCCAGTAATGCCCTGTTCTGAGGGGATTATTACTATTATAGGCTAAATGTAGGCTTATTTTTTTTATGTGATATAGAATTTTATCATCATGATTGTCTACATCAGGGGAGTGCAAACTCTTTTTCCTGCGCCCCCCCCCGACAGGTCTCCTCCGATGTTGCGACCCCCCCCTTACCTCGCGTGACCCGCGGCGTTATTTGAGGTCACGTTAACATGGTCATGAGTCCTGAAGACAGCTGAACCTCTGTAAGTAGAGGTTGCAGAGGGCTCGCACGGTTCCCCAAGCATTTAATTTCAATGCCCCAGGGAAGAGCGCGGGACCTCTGCAACTGGCCGCGCCCCCCCAAAAAAAATCTCGCCCCCCCCCCAGTTTGCGCACTGCTGGTCTACATTATTTTGCTTTTACTGCAAGTTTATTAAAAGGGAAGGGAATTGTACATACACACAGCCCCCTCCCCCCCCATACACACACACACACACACACACACACACTGCAGGCCCTCCTCTACATACACAAACACACTCTGCAGAACTGAAAGCTGATTGGCTGAAAAACTTGACAGGGTGCCAAAAAATCTGGGACATTACCGATTGGATAATGCCCAGAATTTTAACCAATCAAAGAGCAGGGATTTCAATAATACAGCTATTAATAATTATCAGCTTTAGCCCATAATATATATTGAAGTAATGTTGGCATACTAGAAGGTATACTTCACACTGATATGAAGGGCGACCTCTATGAAAGTATTTCAAATTCCAAAATTACTTGAAATGTTACTGACCTGATACAGGCATACCCCGGTTTAAGGACACTCACGAGTAAGGACATAATCGCCCAATAGGCAAACAGCAGCTGGCGCATGCGCCTGTCAGCACGTCCTGAACAGCAATACCAGCTCCCTACCTGTACCGAAGCTGTGCGCAAGCGGGGAGACTATAGAGTCTGTTACACATGCGTTATTTACTTCAGTTATGCACGGATATGACGATTGCCGTACTGTGCATGCATCGATAAGTGGGGAAAAGGGAGTGTTCACTTTAAGTACATTTTCGCTTTACATACATGCTCCGGTCCCATTGCGTACGTTAATGCGGGGTATGCCTGTATACATTTGTGTTTTATTTTCCTATTGTATTTTTTAATCGATATTCTTCCTCAAAGCCGCTACTGGTGTTTTAAGCCCATTCTCACAACTATCTTGCCAGGTTGCTCATAACAACCACTGACCATTCCCTGATGAAGTATCTTTTATGATACGAAACGCGTTGGATAGGAAATAGATTGTGTGTTTTTTATTCCATTTTTACTTTACATATATATCTTGCTATTTAGTACTTTTTATAATAAATTCCCCTTTTTGGTGCTTTTTTGCACTTATTCATTCATAGATTGGGCGGAGCAGTGTAGTGTTCTATGTCTGCAGCTTTGTGAGTCTGTGAATCTTTCAATGTGAAGCCACAGGACCACTTGAAACATCATACTGGGAGCGGGTGCCTCCCTGACCGGTACAAGCTGAGGGCAGTTAGCCGGGAGCGGGTGCATTCCCTATCCGGTGGTGAGTGGAGCCAGACGTGAGATGGATCAGCTGGGGGTGCTTTCCCTATCAGCATTGCCTGAACCACAGACTGCTACTTTTGTTGCCCTTGTTAACAGTTACATTTACAATGCACAAGGAGCTTCTGGTAACTTTACGGCCTGCACTGACGAGCTGAGAGTGGGAGTTTTCCCTATTAGCATTGCCTTAACCACAGTACTGCTACTTTTGTTGTCTTTGCTAACAGCTGCATTCACAACGCACAAGAGCCTCTGGTAACTTTGTATCATTTTAATTTTATGTTTGCTTAACCAATGTTTTTGAAGTGAAACTTTTTTAGTGGCACCTATTCTGATGGGTTAAAACTGGAGAGTTGGGGGCGAAATGTGAAACGGAAGTGACGTCACGGCTCCACATCCCCCTCCCCCCACACGCCTGCTCCCACACATCCGTTGCCGCTGCTCCTAACTGCCGCCACTGCCCGCGCCCGCTGACATGCCGCGCATGCGCGGTAGTCATGGCGACGCTCATGGACGCCACGGCTCGGAGATCTCCTTGCGCTGCTGGTTGAATAAGGAGGATGGCTTAACCCCCCTCCTCCTCCTCCGCTCAACATTTACTCACCGCCGCCACAGCTCCTAACGAGCGCCGAGATCCTGCACTGGTGCAGCCGAAGGCTCTGTTCGTGGTGAGCTGCACGCTGCGGGGCCGCGCCCTGGACGTGGTGCAGGACGTGGTGAGCCAGAGCTCCTTCCAGTACTGCGTGCTGGTGACGGCAGTGAGGCCCGGGGAGGCCGAGGGGGCCACCAGCAGCTGGAGGACCAGCTGTGCGAGTGGATGGGGAACATGAACTTCATGGCTGAGGTGATGTGGGCGCCGCTGCTGCTGGCCCCGATCGCCCCGCACCTATTGCTGGCCCCGGCCTTCTCCTCTCTCTTCCCGCTGCTACCTGGCGGAGAACTGCAGGCTCTCAACTGCAGCTGGCCGGACAAGAAGAGGATCCTGGGGCTGGGGGACGTGGAGCTGCCCTCCTTGCCCCCCGAGCTACAGCTTCACATCCGGAGCCTGGTTTCAGGACACAACCACCTGATGGAGGGTATCGGGGTGAGAGAGGAGTGCTTCTCTGTGGGTCACCTGAGTACGATCATTGCCGGGGAGTTGACCAGCTATCCTCAGGCAAGAAACCGCAGGAAGCATACACTGACTGACACACACACACACACACTGACTGACACACATACACACACACTGACTGACACACACACTGTCTGACACACACATATACACACACTGACTCACATACACACACACACACTGACTGACACATACACACACACACACACACACACACACACACATACACACACACACTGACACACACACACACACACACACACTGAATAACACACACACTGACTGACACACACGCACTGACTGACACACACATAGACTGACTCACATACTCACTGACTGACACATACACACTCACTGACTAACACATACACACTCACTGACTGACACACATACACACTCACTGACTGACACACATACACACTCACTCACTGACTGACACACATACACACTCACTCACTGACTGACACACATACATACTCACTCACTGCCTGACACACATACACACAGTCACTGACTGACACACATACACACTCACTCACTGACTGACACATACACACTCACTGACACACATACACACTCACTCACTGACACACATACACACTCACTCACTGACACACTCACTCACTGACTGACACACATACACACTCACTCACTGACACACATACACACTCACTCACTGACACACATACACACTCACTGACTGACACACATACACACACTGACTGACACACATACACACTCACTGACTGACACACATACACACTCACTGACTGACACACACACACACACACACACACACACACTCATTGACTGACACACATACACACTCACTGACTGACACACATACACTGACTGATACATACAGACTGACACACACCCCAGTGATGCGCCGAAGAGCGCCCCCAAAAGATGTGCCTACACCCCACCCCCCCACCCTGTGAGCTGCCGAGCACCTCCCATGTCCGTACCTCCGCTGGGGGGCTGGCTGCAGCAGGAAACACAGCCCACAGCTCCGCAAAAAGGGGGGGGGGGGGTGAGACAGAGTCCCCTGTGTCCGCAGCTACGTCGTGGTGGGGGTAGGTCACAGAGAGACATGCACACCACAGAGAGACACACACACGCAGACACACACACACACACACACACACTGACTGACACACGCAGACACACACACACACACACACACACACACACACACACACACTGACTGACACACGCAGACACAAAGAATTCAGTTACTATAAATATAGATGTGCAGATAGCTAAAACATGCGGTCAAACTTTTGTGTTTTGGAAGTGAAATTGTTTTGTGATTTTTAATTAAAAACATCACAATCACAAATAAAATTTCTGTGACAAAAAACAAAGAAGTTTCACTTACTATGCGTGTGCCCAGCACACACGGCTTTTTTTTATAGCACTCATTTGTGTTTCTTTTAATTCCATATAAAATATTTTTCTATTTTGGAACATGTTTTTTGCGCTGCTATCATTTTGTTTAAATTTGCGCTATTAGATGTTTTGAGCCATCTTAATATACCTGCTGCTTTTTTCATGATCCTAGTTACTCATTTATATTTTTATTTTTCTATCACTTTGAGCATCTGGCTGTGGTTGTTTAACATAGTTGATTTAGAGCGCAATACACTAACCTTTTTTCTTCACCACTCATAATAACCACAAGTTACAAAAATAAGACATTCCATTTCACCATGAAGCCAATTTACCTTTTCAGATCGAGTAGCAGAGGATCAGTAATCCTTAAACGCTGCAGAGTGAGCAGTGAAACTTAACCTCTGGTATTTTACCAAGAAATCCAGAGGAACCTGGACTGCTCTACAACTTGTTGAAGCTGTCCATAATCATTTTTGCCTTTGCTCCGTTTCTAGGCTGAGATACTTAGCACTTAAAATATTAATGCCCTTTGTGGTTTTTGGACCACGGCACCTGCTTCTGTACCTGTACCCACATCCCCATCACTCCCAGCTCCAGACCCTGCACACCTCGCCCCAGATCCAGCACAGCCCAACCCAGTCCCAGATCACTTTGCTCTGGATCCAGCTCAGTCAGATGCATGTTGGCACTGTTTTGTGGATTTGGGACACCTGTCCCAACACAGACATACATGGCCACTAGTGGAAGCAAAGCTGAACTTTGTTTTGGAGAGGATGGAGAGGGACATCACCAGTCTCTATTCTAATCCACAGCAGCAGGACATCTGGAGGCACCCTTCCCACACCTTGTGTCTCCGTGCTATACCCTGATGTTACAGAACATCACAAACAAGGAGGCAATTTTGGCTATGAGCCCCCCTGACGAACAGAGAGTCAAAAGATGATCTGTGGGAATGCAGTATGTGACATCCCGATTTACGTAATACCAATGGAAACTCTCTCAAGATATGCAACAAACTCCGCAGGACAGCCACATCGATTTGCTGTGCTAATTTTCACCCACAATATCAGTTTTCAGCAGTATTCCCAGTAGTGTAAACAAAGTGAAGTTTGACAGCTCAACAGGAAAGTGGGCGATTCCCACCAATTTGAGGAGAGCCATTATAGACAAAATGAAGAAGCAGTTTAAAATGAGTATTGTACAATTCAAGACCATCAAAGACAGCATCAACGCAATTTTGTGGCATCAGAGCGCTCTGGGCTGGAGTCTTCCGAAGGCGAATTTATGAACTAAATACAGTTTTACAGAACATGTACACGCAAAACACAATTCATGCACTACACCAGGGGTGCACAAAGTTTGTGCGCTGCGCCCCCCGTCTGCCAGCCGCAGCGCTTGCGCCCCCCCTACCTTCACAGGAACAGGCGTCAAGTGACGCTGCGGATCATGTGATGTCACATGACCCCGCAGCGTAATTTGAATTGCGTTGCCTTGGCGATGCGTTACGTCACCCTTTTGCCAAAGACAAGGTAAGTGAACTAGGAGACATTGCAGGGGTCTCACGCGATTCCCCGGCATTTCATTTAAATGTCTTGGGGAAGAGCGCGGGACCTCTGCAACCACCGCGCTTCCCCTAGAAAACTTGCACCCCCCAGTTTGCGCACCCCTGCACTACACTACAGTATTTCTTCTCGATTATTATTATACAACATTCTCTTTTTACAGGTGAAAATGTCCAAGAGCCAGCACGAAAAAGATGCTGATTGAAGAAGGTTGTACATTTGGAAGAAGAGCGAAGAAATTTGTATTATTGTATTTTCATAAAATCATTTACTGTAATCTAATTAAAAAAAAAAATCATATTTTAAATTAATTTTAGTCATCTGAAGTTTTTAGGGGAATAAGTGGTGGGTAACATTACATACATTTAAATATATCATATCATATCGTACGAAATGAACGGGAATAAAGGACTGGTCACATTGCATTTAGATTTTGAAGACACTACAAGTGCAACTGCCGGTTGTCGACCATATCACGGGACAAAACCTCGGCCAATTCTCCAAATACCCCACTAGATGATCCGCAGCAGACTTAATTGCCCATCGGATAAACACAGCGGGGGGTCCCTGCGTTTCAATGGGAGTCGCGCTGTGTGAATCCTACCGGTTTTCACCTGTCTGTAAGAGACGCGCAGTAAGAGATAAAGATAGCAATGGGTGCTCACGCAACAGAATCATACAGCAGGGATGAAACGTATCATACGTATGCGAAAAAAACAGAGAGCTCCACAATGGGGTGAATAAATTCAAGAAGAGTTGTATACAGTAAATATATATATACAGTCTTGAGCTTAAGGATGAGAAGCCTTAGTATTGCTCTTCAACAAAATGACAAATGTCCCCCTGGAGGCCAAAGATGGGTGAGGTGATCCACACTCCTCTAAAACCTCATTGGGGGTGTCTTCCAGTACATTTTCATCAAGACTTATTTACTCATGATTTCCTATGTGAGGATGTTAACACCCACTTCAGTAGACTCTCTTGGGGCGTGCCAGCTGCTGGCAGCAAAATCCAGATGAGAATTAAAAAAAGGAGCAGTGCACAGCCAAGGGAGTAGGGTGAAAAAGATAAAATTCATTTATTGAAGGAGTCCTTGACAAAGTACTTTGGTCTACGAAACGCGTAGGAGAGCCTGCACCTCCTTTTTACCCATGTTTTCAATAAATGAATTTTATCATTTTGACCTTACTCCCTTGGCTGTGCGTTGCTCCTTTTTTGTTTGCACCTCTAACAGGTGATCGCGGGGGGTTTCTTTTCTTTTAATAATACAGTACTGTAGCAGGGGTTCTCCGGAGCTGAACCACATTGATTTCAGGTCCGGGGACCCCCTGCTTCCCGAGTTGCAGGCCCCGTTATGGCGGCCATGGTTAAAGTCTCCCGCGCAACGACACACGTGATCGGTGGATTTAAACAAACCAGAGGGATACCTGCACCCCATAACGGGTCCAGTAAATTGGGAAGCAGGGGTCTCCGGACCTGAAATCTATGCGATTCAGCTCCGGAGACCCCCTGCTACAATACTATGTAATCAAAATAAAATAAAAGCAGCTTGATTACCTTAGCGGGTAACCACTAAAGCAATGAAGGAGTGGAGGCAGAGTAACAAGTTTATTGGGGGCAGAGGGGATGAGTGAAGGGGGTACTTGGTCCAAGGTGGGTGCTTAGACCTACGGGGTGGGTAGCGAGGCCGTAGTGGGCGGGGGTTAACCCCTTCATTACCCCTTCTCCCGCAACCTTCGCGGTAGGCCTTACCACCCACCCTGGGCCAAGTACCCCCTTCACTCACCCCCTCTGCTGAGGGCCTATACTAGGTGTGGCCAACTTCAGTCCTCAAGGGCCACCAACAGGTCAGGTTTTCAGGATATCGCTGCTCGAGCACAGGTGGCTGAATCAGAAGCTCAGTCAAAGACTGAGACGCTGATTCAGCCACCTGTGCTGAAGCCAGGACTGATTGAGCCACCTTGAAGCAGACATTAAAGTAGACATTTGCTGAAAACCTGGCCTATAGGTGGCCCTTGAAGAGTGGAGTTGGCCAGCCACGGCCTACACAATGTGGCCCTTAATCTGTCTTTCGTTTTGCAGTAGAGGAAATAACAGGGAGTGAAGAAAAATAAAATATAAAATCAGATGGATAGAAAAAGAAAGCGTGAAAAAAAATAAAAAAGTGTCAATTACCCAGAGAGGGATCATGGAGGTGCATTAATATTGCTCTTCATATGACTAAGAAAGTTTCCTGCGTCAGTAGGGACTTT
>NC_134483.1:516602236-516692236 GCF_040206685.1 Ascaphus truei | reverse complement strand
AACCAAAATAAAAACATTGAAATGCCTTCATCACACTCCCTCAATGCATATTCTGTCCTACTATGGCACCGCATCATTTGAATGGAACAGTTGGTAGCCAAATGAAGCACAAAATCCATTACCAGTCATACATCTTAATCTGTCAATGACAGAAAACATCAGTGTTCAATACATAACGGCTTATGAAGTCAATTCAAGAGCACATTACTCAAGCACTCCTGTACAGTGCTTGGAGGACTGGAGTGCCAAGTTCTGTAGCAAAAAATAAAATAAAAAACTCATTGATGAGAATACATGAATTGGATAATATTTATATGTTTATATAAGAACTCATAAATTGCAATACAGATCTTTTTTGCCCGTCCTGTCCTTAATCATCTTGGCATATAAGACACGGCCTTTTCCCCTATGTTGCTTTTATTACAGCTCCTGTGTCTCCATGACCAGTTTATCTTTATCCTGTTAATCTACATCCTACCGTGCGGTCTTCCTTCTCATCTCTTACCTTGCATTTAATCTCAAGACTGCAGGTAGAATAGATTTACTCTTTTGGACACTAGATCAGTACTTCCTGGATCCTGCAAGATTCTTCTCCTGTCCTTGACCATCACATTCCTTCATAATCTTCCCAAATGCCGTGACATCCAATACCAAATAATACATTGACACCAATTTGGATAAAAAACGGACACAGCTTTTATTAATATTTTCCAATCCTTGCCAGTAATTTAAGACATTAACATATAACATATTTAACATAACCATAAACCATACTGTACATCAGCCACTAACATTACTGCCAAGTCGGCACGTTCACCAAAAAAAAAAACCAAAGGTTAGAGCTACACACTCCGTAAGCTAATGTGTTGCTATTCCCTTTGAAGTATGAGGTTTGGCAGAATCATTTCCGGGTTTTCACATTCTGGCTCGGGATTTTGCCCTTGCTCGCCCTCTGTGGCTGGATCGTCCATCTTTGCTTCTGTCAGCTTCCTTTAAAAGGACAGCCCTGCGAGATGGGAGTTGCCGAGCAAAGTTCCAGTTTCGTACTGAGTTCATGCAACGTGTTTATGCATACTGTCTTTCACGTTAACAGATCGGCTCACGTACCTCGACTATCCTTGACCTTCGGCCTACTGCGCACTACTCTATCAGGTCTCTGTCCCTTGGCTCAGGTCGGTTCATTCACCTTCCTACCTCAGCCCTGCGGGTCCGCTTCCTGCTTGAGACGAGCATCGCTACACGAAGACCCCACCGGCGCCAAACCACCAGTCTATTCCTTAACATTCAGTTCTAGCTGGCAAGGAATACCGCCACAGCGAGAACATTTTAACACCTAAAATGGCCTCAGCACTTCAACAAAAGCCTTGCCATCTCTATAGCTTCCTTTTCTAAAGTGTCATCATCTACTGGCAATAATATCAATAAATCGATAAAGTCCTCCTTCCATATATTCTCCTTGATCTCTAAAGGTAAGTGCATACCTAACGGACTAACTTTAAACATATAAGGCTCCCTACATGACGCCGAAGATTCACCTGATGTAACCTGTGAAATTACTGTCTGTATTTAATTTAACAACAAGTGCTTTTAATACTCCCACAAGTTCCCCGAACTAACTACTATCCCTGTGCTGCTCTGCACCATGGAACTCAGCCCTTACCTCATTTGCGGGCCACTCCATGCTCCAGCTAAATTATATTCACTATCTGCTATGCCTGTATTGCTGCAGCTGGGCCTTGGTGCCTCCTCAGTGTCACTGCTGCTCTCTTCCTCAGCTCTCACTCTCCATTGTCTTTTTTCCTCTGCTCCCTGCTGCATCACCAGATCACTGTAGTGATCCTGCGCATCTGGTATGCGTCCCATCAGACATCTTCTTTCTGCAGAGCCTGCCGTTTCAGCACATCCCATCGCCTTGGTGCTTCTCCCCCTGCTCTGTGCAGGCTCTTTCCCTGCTCTCCCTGGATAAGCCCGAGGCAGGCCTGTCACCCACTCAGCAAATCGCTCACTTGCCTCTTCTCCTCCTGGTTGTCCCTCCATGCTCCATCCCCTCATGATGTTTACTCTACTTGGATAGGCTTGAGGTAAGCCAGTGCCAGTCAGTGTCTTTACTCACTGAGCCATGCCTTCTCCCAGTTATTCTACTTTAATAATTGGTGAGGGGAACCTGTAAACCTGTCTTGCAAAAATTTACATAAAATGGTTCCTTTGACAATCTAGTCACTAACCTGTAATTTTAGCTCCGTCGTTTTAATTTGACCAATCGGATTCAAACTCATCTCTATGTCTCTCCAATCATGGCAAGGTATGGTCACCTCAGTCGTGTTACCCATTCCCAAGAGGTACATGGGTATTTTCTTTACAGGTGGCCGTTTTGAGTGGGTTCCGGTGAAGTGGTTATTAATTCACCACCAGTTCGGGAAACAAGCAGAAAATCTATTTATTTCAGCTCCCAGTTGTAAATCAGCAGTTTGGGTCAGACGCGTACACCCCATAATCACTGTGTGTGCTGTGTATTTTGGAGTAGGTTTTGAGATGCTAGCACTAATTAGTGCTCTCTGAGTCTGGAAGAGCAGGATTCAGGGACCTCAGATTTACTAGAACAGGGAATTAATTCCCCTGATGTTACCTTTCTTTTCTCTAGCTGCTGTCTGAGTTAGTGGCATTCAATAAGTGTCGTGCTTGTCACTATATGAGTGCCTGGAAGAGTATTTTTGTGACTGAGTAGCTCTGTGAGAGCTTGATATTGTGATAGTATTTCAGAGTGTGTGACTGCAAAGCAATAAAGTGTGTGTGTGTGTGTGTGTATCATGTGCCTGAGAGGGAGTTTCCCTATGAGATGATGTCACTGTGCAACCGCTCAAGGCTGGGTGCCTGAACAATATTGCCTTGAGAAAGTGATGTCAAAAGGCTTAGGGTGGAGGAAACAGATAAGAAAAAGAACTGGACACTATAAAGCACACATTAAAAGGAAACCTTGTTATTATTTCCCAAAGGAAACAAAAAAGTGATATTAAAATAAAATCATATTTTTTTTAATATTAAAAAAACAATTAAAAAAGTGCAGGACATTGTACTAACATATGATTTAAACGCATATGCTTCCGGGGGGTTGCTGCTTTAAAAATGATTACATTTGGATAAGAAGATTTAACTGATAAGATATATATAAATACATACATACATACAGTGGTGTGAATAAGTAAGTACACCCTCTTTGAATTCTATGGTTTTACATATAAGGACATAATAACAATCATCTGTTCCTTAGCAGGTCTTAAAATTAGGTAAATAAAACCTCAGATGAACAACAACACATGACATATTACACCATGTCATGATTTATTTAACGAAAATAAAGCCAAAATTGAGAAGCCATGTGTAAAAAACTAAGTACACCCTTACTACTTTCATAGGAATTAAGATACTAAGTAGCAGACAAATGCCCTTGATTAATTGATAATCAGCAAGTGTGACCACCTCTATAAAAGCCGAATTTTAGCAGTTTGCTGATCTGGAGCATTCAGATGTGTGTTAACACAATGCCTAGGAGGAAAGACATCAGCAATGATCTTAGAGAAGCATAAATAAATAAATAATATATATTGGAATTATATATACATGTTTAGCTTTATCCAGAAATAGAGATATAGATGGATTTATAGCGTATTCATCTATAAATGTATTGCTAGCTTATAAGAATTAATGTAATTATGTGGCAAACTATTATTTAGGGAGATGAATGTGTAGATATGGGTTCCAATAGGAAACATCCACACACATGCACACCCTGGTTTATGAGAGTTGTGATACGAGAGAGATTCAATTCAATTATGTAAACATATATATTTATTAGAACAGCAACAAAATATAACAATTTACACAGTAATACTACATATACTTCCTTATATGGTTTTTACTTATTACCGGCCTAACAAACCAATACAATACAATACAATACAATACATACTATCTAACAATACATTGATATAAAACACAGATATATATACTATATATAACTAAGTGTGTGTGTGTATGTATGTATGTATATATATCTATATCTATCTATCAATCTATCTATATAGATATAAATTAGAAAATAGCCATGTTAGTCCAGTTGCGATAGTGCAGAATAAATGAGTTCTTCAGTATTAGGTGATACCTTTTTTATTGGACTAACAATTTATGTCATAGGACAAGCTTTTGAGAGTTATCCTCTCTTCTTTCAGGTCAAGCAATACTGCTATACTCAGGATTCAGTGGCTAAAACAGTGTAGAGAGAGGGGGGGAAAATCCAGATATGTACTGTAGATAAGGTAGGGTGTTAAAAGTGTTTGAAGCCAGGGGACAGTGACAAAGAAAGGTGGGGAGGGGGATGGATGCTGGGGGGGAGAGAAAGTGTGGATAAGAATTGAGGCAAGGAGGATAATTACAAACAATTTTGATAGGGTGTGAGAAAACCCATGTCCGCATTAAGTCCTTTGGTTTTGGTGTCAAAGAGTCTTATCATTCTGAGTTCAAATGTTTTCCGTTCTTGGGTGCGTTTAAACATTCCATTGAGGATTTTGATTTTTAAATCATTTATGGAATGATCTGGTTGTAAGAAGTGATGTCCCACAGGTGAGCAGTATCTTCCTTCTTCGTGATGGAGTATAGAGTGTCTGTGCATATTCATTCTTCCTTGTAGTTTTTGGCTGGTTTCCCCAATGTAGCAACCTTGGTCACATCTGTTGCACTGAATCATATATACTAAATTCCTGGATGTGCAGCTGTATGATCCTTTAATATTGAATGTTCTATGGTTGTGACTGGCTGTGGGATCTTGGCAAATATGTTTGCAGAGTTTGCAGCGTTTGTTGTTGCATGGTTTTGTGCCATTATCCATGTCTTTAAAGTCGTTGTGAAGTTTTCTGCAGACTAATTTCTGTTTGAGGTTTGGTGGTTGCCGGAATGCAAGAAAGGAAGGTTAGGGAAAGATTTCTTTTAATGTCGCATCCTCTGTCAGCATGGGTTGCAGATCTTTGATTATTTTTCGTATACCCTCTAGGGTAGGGTTGTATGTGGTCACTAGTGGTATGTGTGTGGTAGGTTCTTTCTGTCTGTATTGTATCCCTTCTGTCTGAACGATTCGGTCAGGGTTGTGAGATGCCTGTTTCTGTCTTCAGTGTCAGAGCATATGCGGTGGTATCTTATAGCCTGGCTGTGTATGATACCTTGTTTGGTATGAGTGGGATGGAAGCTGGAGTTGTGGAGGTAACTGCATCTGTCAGTTGGTTTCTTGTATACAGATGTGTGTAGTTTCCCATCTTTCAGTGTTACTGTAGTATCTAGAAAGTTTACTAGGTTTGCCGAATAATCCATTTTGAGTTTAATTGATGGATGGAATGAGTTCAGGGACTTGTGGAATTGTTTTAGGTTTTCTTCAACCTATTTCAAACATTCCCTAACCACTTGCAACCACAATTGAAGCAACTAATACCTGACAACCCAGGAGTTGGGATCTTCTACATGCTTCCCAAAATCCACAAACCAGGAAACCCCGGCAGACCTATTATAACAGGTATGGATACACTAACGGAACAAATATCAGTCTTAGTGGAGAATATCCTCAAACCTTTAGTCAGAAGCACCAACAGCTTCATACAAGATACCACAGATTTTCTCAATAATCTTAACATCAACCAACTACCATCCAACACACTGCTAGTTACCATGGATGTAGAATCCCTTTACAGCAACATCCCCCACAAGGATGGTATTGAGACATGCCTGCATTTCCTTACAACATCTCCCCTGGATCAGAAATACAGCGCTGATGTAATTACCAAACTGATAGAATGCATCCTCACACACAACTACTTCAGCTTCAACAAGGAAATGTACCTACAACTAATGGGGACTGCAATGGGTACCAAGATGGCACCGCAATATGCCAATCTTTTCATGGCAAATCTTGAACAAAGATTCCTAACTACATGCCTCCACAAACCCTACAAATACTACAGATACATTGATGACCTGTTTATAATATGGACAGAGGGTGAAGAAAACCTAAAACAATTCCACGAGTCCCTGAACTCATTCCATCCATCAATTAAACTCAAAATTGATTATTCGGCAAACCTAGTAAACTTTCTAGATACTACAGTAACACTTAAAGATGGCAAACTACACACATCTGTATACAAGAAACCAACTGACAGATGCAGTTACCTCCACAACTCCAGCTTCCATCCCACTCATACCAAACAAGGTATCATACACAGCCAGGCTATAAGATAACACCGCATATGCTCTGACACTGAAGACAGAAACAGGCATCTCACAACCCTGACCGAATCTTTCAGACAGAAGGGATACAAACCAAAGACCATTGCCAAAACTATTACATCTGCACTAAAAGCCCCACGAGAACACCTGCTACAATATAGACAGAAAGAACCTACCACACGCATATCACTAGTGACCACATACAACCCTACCCTAGAGGGTATACGAAAAATAATCAAAGATCTGCAACCCATGCTGACAGAGGATGCGACATTAAAAGAAATCTTTCCCAAACCTCCCATTCTTGCATTTCGGCAACCACCAAACCTCAAACAGAAATTAGTCAGGAGAAAACTTCACAACGACTTTAAAGACATAGATAATGGCACAAAACCATGCAACAACAAACGCTGCAAACTCTGCACACATATTTGCCAAGATCCCACAGCCAGTCACAACCATAGAACATTCAATGTTAAAGGATCATACAGCTGCACATCCAGGAATATAGTGTATATGATTCAGTGCAACAGATGTGACCAAGGTTGCTACATTGGGGAAACCAGCCAAAAACTACAAGGAAGAATGAATATGCACAGACACTCTATACTCCATCACGAAGAAGGAAGATACTGCTCACCTGTGGGACATCACTTCTCACAACCAGATCATTCCATAAATGATTTAAAAATCAAAATCCTCAATGGAATGTTTAAACGCATCCAAGAACGGAAAACATTTGAACTCAGAATAATAAGACTGTTTGACACCAAAACCAAAGGACTTAATGCGGACATGGGTTCTCACAACCTATCAAAATTGTTTGTAATTATCCTCCTTGCCTCAATTCTTATCCACACTTTCTCTCCCCCCCAGCATCCCTCCCCCTCCCCACCTTTCTTTGTCACTGTCCCCTGGCTTCAAACACTTTTAACACCCTACCTTATCTACAGTACATATCTGTTGTTTTGTTTTTTTGTTTTTTTTCCTCTCTCTACACTGTTTTAGCCATTGAATCCTTTGTATATCAGTATTGCTTCACCTGAAGAAGAGAGGATAACTCTCGAAAGCTTGTCCTATGACATAAATTGTTAGTCCAATAAAAAGGTATCACCTAATACTGAAGAACTCATTTATTCTGCACTATATATATATTGTGGATTCTGAATGAACATATCTGTGAATTCAGTCATTTTATTCAGTGCCAAGCACTTGTGGAAACTTTATATTAAGTGATCACATAGGTAGCACGAGCCCATTCTAATCTGTACTTGTTGTTTTGGAGGAATGAGAGATATATATATATATCAAATGTATAGGTTTGTCGAACACTGTATATATATATATGAATATATATATATATATATATATATATATATATATCATTCCTCCAAAACAACAAGTACAGATTAGAATGGGCTCGTGCTACCTATGTGACCACTTAATATAAAGTTTCCACAAGTGCTTGGCACTGAATAAAATGATTGAATTCACAGATATGTTCATTCAGAATCCACAATGGTCGTTTCCAGGTTTTACTGCCCAGTGACAGCCTGGTGAATTGCTGTATGAAAGAAAATGCCTTGGTCCTTGACTGCAGGATTCAATCACTGTGTGGGACACTGTAGCCGAGTGGACTAAACATTCCTCTTTCAGCTGCATGAACATCATGCTGTCACCAAAATCAGTCGGCTTCCCAAAGATTTGTTGCCTTGTTCTCACACAACATTCAGTCCCTCCTAGGAGCAACAATCAGTCCTGACTTAAAGGAGAAGCTCCTCCTGCTTGTTTTTTGGTGTACGCGTGAGAAGCAGGGTATCTCCTGAGTTGAAGCATGTTCATTTCAGCTTCTGGAGACCCGCTGGTTCCCAAGATACTTACTGAGTAAGGTGCTGCTCCTTCCTGGCTAAATATTTCAGAAACCAGGGGTCCCCAGAGCTTAAATAAATGCAGTTCCCACCTATATAAAAGAAAAGGGGGGATATGGTGGACCGCTCCATTAAAAGTAACCTTTGCTTTACAGGTTATACAACCGTTAACTGGTAAGGGTACCCCCGCATCAGCTAAAAATAATAATGGGGTGACGGTGCTCCCTGGGTAGGTTAACTACGTGAGAAACAGAAACCGAGTATGGGTTATGAATTGATTAAAAAGAAATATTACATCAATATCCAAATAAAATAAGGGTATTAAATCAAACATTAAATGCACTATTAACCCTGATAACGGAACACTAGGGTAGGTGTTTAGGATCAGCCATAATGGCAATATGAATAGGTGGAACAAATAGTGTCTCTACACCTATTCAGTTACTATTCAGTTAGTGTTCAGTTACTATTCAGGTACTACAACTAGGTACAGTTTCAATAAACATGAACCCTAGGATACATATATTTAATCTAAATCCATGAATGGCATAACACACGATAAAAAAACAATAAAAATTAGACAGAAATAAACAAATTGAAACAGAAGAGTTATTCCTGAGTAGTGTATAGTAAAACACCTATTGAGGACTGTCTAGAGCTGGCAGGGGGAGATGGAAACTCACACTGAAGCCAAGTGCGGGTCCACGGTGACCGTATGAAGATCCGGATCATGGCACCGCAGAGATGGAGTCACCACATGGGCTTCTTGTAGCCGCCGTCTCAGCCCATCAGCAAACACGCGCAGGATGACCTGTCGTAACCTCTACGCGTTTCACACTACGTGCTTCGTCAGGAGGTCACGTACAGCGTCATCCGCGCGTATTAATGTAAGCAGCAGCCAATCAAATGGCCTGGCCCAGAACAGACACCCAATGCGTGCCATGCACTCACCGTAAAAAAAAATGAATGTTATTACCCTAAAAGGGAGTTAAGGTAATAACATTCATGTTCATTGAATGACTTTTAAGTCTTTTTTGTATTCTCTTTTTTTGTATTTACATATTTTTGTATTTTTTCAGATATGTATTCGATTATTGGTGTAAATTAGGTTCAGAAACGGTAGATTTATTGTTTTGCATCTGTAACAGGTTTCACATTTTGCACATCAATAATGAAGGAATTAATTAATTTATTTACTGATGTTGTGTATATCTATTGAAGTTTATGAGTGTTTATGCCTCTGTAATGGTATGGCATGTATTTGCATTGATTGTTGCTCGTATAACTTTGATTTACACTCGGTGAGTGCATGGCACGCATGGGGTGTCTGTTCTGGGCCAGGCCATTTGATTGGCTGCTGCTTACATTAATACGCGCGGATGACGCTGTACGTGACCTCCTGAAGAAGCACGAAACGCGTAGAGGTCACGACAGGTCATCCTGCGCGTGTTTGCTGATGGGCTGAGACGGCGCCTGCAAGAAGCCCATGCAGTGACTCCATCTCTGCGATGCCGTGATCCGGATCTTCATACGGTCACCGTGGACCCGCACTTGGCTTCAGTGTGAGTTTCCGTCTCCCCTGCTAGCTCTAGACAGTCCTCAATAGGTGTTTTACTATACACTACTCAGGAATAACTGTTCTGTTTCAATTTGTTTATTTCTGTCTAATTTTTATTGTTTTTTTATCGTGTGTTATGCCATTCATGGATTTAGATTAAATATATGTATCCTAGGGTTCATGTTTATTGAAACTGTACCTAGTTGTATAACCATTGCAACTGAGGTGGGGTTGGATCCCCTCAGTAATATTTTTATTAATAAATGACACTTTTTTAATCCCTGGTGCGCATTGTGTGCACTTTTTCTTCTTGTTTTTCAGGGTGCCCCCCCCCCCCTTTTCAGGGGGATCACCTTGATTTGGGAGCTGTTCAGGGAGACGCTCCACACACTTGCAGCAAGGGGATTTTCCTTTACCATACATCTGCAGCACGAGCGCTGAATATCCTATACTACCTACTATTCAGGTACTATTCAGTGAGAGGGAGTGGCTGAGTGAGTAAAGACACTGATTGGCACTGCGTTTGAAGCAGGGGAGCCTGGTTCAATTCCCGGTGTCGGATCCTTGTGACCTTGCTTTTGAAGACGTGCTTTTGGAGACGTGCTTTTTGGAGACGTGCTTTTGGAGAGGGTTGGGTTCCTTACAATGCATCTGATCCCAGACACAATATTAGAGAAGGTTGGGTGTTCCTCAGAAGTTAACATAGGGTTCCTTAACTAAAAAAAGGTTGGAAACATCTATCTAACCCATGGACTCGATACTTTGTTATTATAAGCATCAGAAAACTCAGCAATGTAAGGTAGTGTAAATCCCCCCGGCTGATTTGTGTCAAGTGTAAGAAACTTGGTTAACAAGCTTCTTACTGTACATTCTTGCCAGCAGCAAATGTAAAAAAAAACCCAAGCAGGCTAACATTTTTAATTTGTCATAAAGTGACAGGTGTTTTTACGAGACATTAAACAGCAGGACCACATGTTCAGTGCCCTTTCACATGTATAATTCTCATGAAGAGCTAGATTTTTAGGCTACGTACGTGTCAGACAAAATGTGAAGAATTACAGTGAAACAAGTGAACAATATGTGAGAAACATTAGCAAGCATACTGTAACACAAAGCCCTATAATTAAAGGGAACACTAACAACTGCAATTAGTAGACAACAACATGAATCATTATGTTGGAGGAATTCAAGTTAAGAAAAAGAAGCAATATGACATGCAGAAAAGAAATATTCCGAATAATATTGTAACAGGTCTATCATCTCATATGAGAAACGACTCTGTAGTGCTCTCTCATTCTTTGACAAAGCCCCTTACAAAGGTGGTGTAGGAGTAAAAAACGAGTGGGATGTCATGCATTGGAAGTTGGTATTTATTATGAGAAAGAAGAGGTGGGCTTGGCAAGATATATATATTATGTAAAATTGTTTTACAGATGTAGGAGACTGAATGCCCTGAACTGCGGCTAAAAAAAGCGAAAGTCCGCAGTGCCAGAGACTGTGTCCGCTGCGGCCGCGCTGTGTGTGTGTGTGGGGGGGGTCCATGTTTCCAAATCGGATGCCCCAAATCGGTAATCCTTCAGCACTGGGACTATCGAGTCTGGTCTCCAAAACAGCAAGTCTGGTAAATCTGTATATTCAGACATGGTCACTGCAGCATTCCTGTCTAGGTGATCCCTAATAAAGAAAGCTATAGTTGCCAAATTCAGCGGTGTTTGCTGTATTGCAGTTTGTAGCTATACTTTTGAGGCATCAATCCTGCATTTCTTTTTAAAACATTTATAATTCTTTAAAATAGTTATGGGATTGAAGCAGGGTATCTCCGGAGCTGAATCTCATTCATTTCATCTCCGGGGACCGCCTGCTTCCGGAGATACTTACCTTCATATTAAGTGCTGATAGCCCCGCACAGCCCAGCCGCAGCTGCTATCAAAAAGGCGTATTTAAAGCTCCCACATCACGAGGACCTATAGGAAGCCATGACGTTATCCCTTGAGGCTTCCTATTGGGCCACGTGTCCAGGACCTTAAATCCTGTAGAGCTGCAACCTGTGCCCCCTATGGAAGTAAGTATCTTAGGAAGCAGGGAGTCCCTCGAGCTAAAATGAACACAGTTCCCTGTTTCCTACCAATTAAAAAAAACCTTCTGCTGCTTTAAATTGGAACATTGTCAAACGCCCCTATAATCTATAACCTCTCTGTTGCCATTGGGGTCAGAAAGAGACAACAAAATGGTGCCTACATTTGCAGAACACTACTTTTTGTTCTTCATAAAACCTGTTAAACAAATGTAAATACTTAGACATCTAATCACAATATTTGCTTCGGATAATCCCTAACTCCTCCTATTGAAAATCCCCAAATCAGGCTGACACAAAGGGGTTTAATTACTAAAGACTCTTAACGTGCAAACCAGTGCAAAATAATTGAACCTGATTTATCAAAGGAAAAACACCGACATTGTTTTACATTTTATTCCTTGTTTTTTTTGGCAAAGATCGAATTTGCCACAAAAACAAAAAATTTTGTCTTGCAAAAATTCTACAAAAGTTAGGAAAATAGCAAAAGGTTTGTGTAGGAGGACATGTGCCGAGGTACGCAAGGGAGACTGTTTTAAAGGTGAAATTAAAATAAGGCTTTATTGTGCCTGTCGCTTTAAACACAGCAAAAAAACAACGTATGAGAAATAGTGAGCCAAACAAAACCTGCTCCACTTTGGCATATATGTATCCTTATATTCCAGCCATTTTTAACTGGGTGGCTACCCAAGCTGTTCATCAGCCCAAGTTATATATATATATATATATATATATATATATATATATATATTAGACAACAGTCATTGGAAAATAAAGTCTTATCTGGCAACCGGTTCTTTATTTTTTCAAGCTCGTGCAGCTTTTCATTCTTCCCATTGACCTGGTTTGTCAACTCCGAATTTTCTTTTTTTAATCTTAAATTTTCTCCTTTTTCAGTCTCTGTACTATGCAGGGCCTCCTTGCAGTCCACCTTCCATTTTTGCACATCTGCTTGGAGGCGGGCTGTCTCCTGGCGTGAGACTTCCATCTCGAGGTTTAGGTTCTGAAGCTCCTTCTGAGATACTTTGAGATCTAAGTTAAGATGGAGGATAGTTTTCTTTGACATGTCCAGCTCCTCAGTGAGACTGTGAAGTTCCTTTCTAGAGACTTCCAGTTCTGTGCGGCAGCTGTTTGAGGCATCCAGTGCTCTGCGGAGTGTATGAACCTCTTTCTGAGATACGTCCACCTCTGTCCGGACACTGTTGACCTCCTGTTGTGAGGCATTCAGCTCTACGCGAAGAGTGTGAACCTCTTGCTGAAAGACTGTCATCTGCTTCAGTGCCTCCTCATACTTCCACTTCAGCTTAGCCATAATTTTATCAGATTGGCTCTGCTTTTCATCCATGGCGGAAATAGTAGCGTTTGCAGTATCTAGCTTTTTAACTGGGTGGCTACCCAAACTGTTCATCAGCCCAAGTCATATAGATATATATATCATGTTTTGGATCTATGTTTAGACCCTTGCCTCCAGGTCCACATTGTCTGGTAGTGTTGAGCCCCCCTCTCCTTTTAAACTTTATCTCCCGTTTTATTCACTTTAATAAATTCTTTTTTGTTACACTTTAATTTATGTCCGTGTGCTTTTTACAAGGTTGCTTTCTCTCTGTTGTCTCCATAATATTTCAACCTTTAGCACCACTGTTAAGTTTAAATTTACATATGACTTACTAACAGTTGTTTTGGACACTATTGATTTAAGTGTAGAGCGATATTTCTGTGTGTCTTATCATATATTCTCTCTGCTTTCTTTGGATTGCAACTTCTTTATATCAGCTCCACTTTTTAAAATACCTGTTGTCCCTCTTTTTTGATTCAACATACTGAGCTAGTATGAATTTTAGCGCTCAAGATGAGAACAGAATTGCAAGTGCCATAGCAGCATTTTCTATCTCACGTCCAGGGCCAAATGAGACTACCACTGTTAACTCTAACTCTGGGGTTTCAGAGACTGACGGACTAAGTACATTTAAACACCTGTCACAGAGGAGGTTACGCAGCTGGTGGAACCGCACCGTGTTAGACAACTACCTCTCTCGAAAAATTATCCCCAGAGGCTTGAGAATAGAACTCTTCCCTGCCTTTGAATTCCCCGATAGCTCCCTTAAAAATCGTTGGGAAGCATCCTTGACTGCATGTTCTTTGGAACTCATAGCAATCCTTATAGAACACGACAAACAAACGTTGACAGAATTAACTGATAAAATTGAGACGGCTAAAAAAAAGAACTCAATAGTGGGACATCAACGCTAATTGATAAAGTGGAAATTGAGCTAACCAAATATGAGGAAGGTCTAGTCGAATATAAAAAAAAGAAATTTGACAGAGACATAACTGACTTTGAGAGAAAACAGGTGTACAGGTGGAATAGAGGCAAGGGCTCTAAAAAGGCACGGCAACAGGCCCGAGATGTCTCTCTGTCTTCTGATGCTTTTACAACTGATGTAGATTCATCTGATGTTGATGCACCTCGCACCTCAACATCTACATCCCATCCCCCCGGCTCCTCGTTTATCTCCTCTTCTTTAGACAGGAGCACGCGCCCGAAAAGAGGAAGAGGAAGGCAAGGCGGGGAAGGAAGACAGCTGAGAGACATTCGGTTACAAACCACAGTACCAGAAACGCCGGGCCTGGTAGGTGAGGAATTAAATATTATTAACCTCTCTGATACCATCCTTTCAGAAGCCCAAACTAGAGTCCTGAAAAAGGGCTTATCCTTTTCGCCCACAAGCCACATGGATAAATTTGAAGTCATCAAAGACTTAAATCTTTTCTGCCGCAAATTATTGCTTCACAAGCACTTTTTGAAATCCCGTGACCCATCTTTGGACTCTTCACCTGCGATGTGGGATAAAGAAGAATTACAGACACTAGACAACATGGATGCACTCCTAGAAGAACAAGAAATTATTAATATCTCCACAAAGGACATCTTGTTACGTACAAAACCTACATCAACGTTTTGTCCACCGATCCAGAGTTGCTCGTCTGTCGAAGTGTTTGCCGCAGCAGTGACTGTGGAGATCTTGAAGTTGCCAACATCTCATGGGACACAGAATTTGGGTAAGGATGAGTGGCTCTCCATCAAAGAATTACAACAGATCCCCTCTGTGGTCATTAAACAATC
This sequence comes from Ascaphus truei, assembly GCF_040206685.1. Taxonomy (NCBI): domain Eukaryota; kingdom Metazoa; phylum Chordata; class Amphibia; order Anura; family Ascaphidae; genus Ascaphus; species Ascaphus truei. The sequence continues at coordinate 516,677,345 of NC_134483.1, read as the reverse complement.
TGATAAGGGGGGTAATGTAGTTATATGGCCTCAGAGTATGTATGAACGCAAGGCATATAGACAGCTACATGACACTGCGTGTTACTCTGAGCTTGCCTGTGACCCTACACTCAGATTTAAGACTGATCTAGAACGCATATTGCATAATGCGCTAGATAATGAGACAATTTCAAAATATAATTATGATGGCTTATTGCCCAAATTCCCTGTGATCCCTACATTCTACCTATTACCCAAGGTTCATAAGAATTCCTCCCGCCCACCAGGCCGACCTATGGTATCTGGCATAGGGGGCTTGTGCGAACCTGCCTGCCGCTTCCTTGATTCATTTCTGTGCCTAGCAGTTGTTAATTTACCGTCTTATTTACGTGATACAATGGAGGTGCTGTCCAGGGTCGACTGCATCACGGTCGACTGGGATACTATCCTTGCGACCTGTGATGTGGAGTCCCTGTACACCTGCATTCCCCATCGGGAGGGTCTCCTGGCATCGATATTCTATTTGTCTATGCAAGACATTCCGGGAGACCTTCTTTATTTCCTAATGGATTTACTACAATTCATACTCACCCACAACTATTTTATTTTCAAAAATAAATTTTATTTGCAAGTCAGAGGCACAGCAATGGGAGCGGCATGTGCACCCTCCTATGCCAACTTATTTTTGGGCTGGTGGGAGAGGGAGGTAGTCTTCTCAGACCTCCACCGTCACTTTAGTGACTTGGGTTTGTTGTGGTTGAGATACATCGATGACATCCTGGTTGTCTGGCATGGCACCAGTGATGCATTTGCAGATTTCATCAATGCACTCAACCACAACAAACTCAACATCAAGCTCACTCACCTTTGTAGCCCCACATCTGTAGTGTTCCTGGATGTACAGATTAGCATTAACAGAGTAGGCATGATTGAGACGGACATTCATCGTAAAACTACTGCGACCAACTCCATCCTCCATGCCTCCAGCTTTCATCCTCAGCACCAAGTTTCAGGGATTCCTCGTAGTGAATTCTTGAGACTTAAAAGAAACTGCTCCTCTGATGTTATATTCCAAATTAGAGCAAAAGAATTCAAAACCCGGTTTCGTAATCGTGGATATACCAAATCCCAGATTCAGAAAGGCTATAACAACTGCCTTAATGTAACCCATGAGAGCCTATTACAAGTAAGACCCAAATACAAGGGCAGGAGGCAAATAAGATTCATTAGCACCTTCAATCGTCAGTGGTCAGATCTTAGGGGCATTCTTCAAAAATATTGGGGGACCCTCATGATAGATCCTGAACTTAGGAACACACTTGGCGATCGTGCCAGTCTGACAAGTCGGAGATCCCCCAACTTAGGGGACAAATTGACACGAAACCACTATGTCCCTCAGGCCCATCCCACCTTCCTGTCCCAACAACGCAAGCTGGGCTTTTACAAATGCGGCATGTGTTCAGCGTGCAGACACATGCACCAAACATCTACATTCGAGAACTCTAACAAAACACATACATACAAGATACTCTCTTTCTTAAATTGTAAAAGCAAAGGAGTAGTGTATCATCTTGCATGTCCTTGTGGCCTTGCCTATGTGGGCATGACCACCAGAGAATTCCGCTTCCGCGTGTTGGAACACACCTGTAACATAAAAAAGAGATGTAGATTCTTGCAAGAAAATTAGCTCAGTCGCACGCCACTTTTTGCGCTGTCATGGGTCCGACAGTGCGGTCCTTACTGCATTTGCCTTCGACAGGGTCTCTCTCGGCGCCCGGGGTGGTGACCTTGAGAAGGCTCTGTTGAGGAGGGAGTGCAGATGGATCGTACAGTTGGGCACCATGATACCACGCGGTTTGAATGACTATCTTGGATTCGCTATGTTTTTATAACCATTGCCCCTCTGTTTTGATTTGTTTTCTCATAAATCGGTCTGTAAATACCCTAATGCTTGGATTTTCCACTCTGTTCCTCCCACATATGCTGATACTGTGAACCAGCATCCCTGTCAAGGATTGACGGTTCGTGGTCCCTGTGGATAAACACAATGTGACCATCTTTTCCACATCTGGAAGATCCATGGGAATTGTCCATCTACAACAGAACTTGCCTGTCCATCCAGTCCTCCAAAAGGATGCCTACAATTGGATTTCGTTTATGTCAACAGACTTTATGCATCTACAGATTTGGCACAGTTGTCACTTTCATCAGGATGTTCTTACCTTCATTTGGATTATTTTACTCAATCAAAAATGATTCCAAACACCCTCCTTTTTGTATGTATCTCAACTCGGTGGATCCAACTTGGAAATCTGTTCTACATATCATGTGGGATAGTCTACCTGTGGTTATTTTGGAGGCTTAACTCTATGACTGTGTGAAATTCACTTAAAACAGCTTCTGTACAATCCTTGAGATTTTGAACCCAATAATGTTAGTTCCTTATGCCCTCAGGCAGTGATATTGCCTCATTTCATGGCGTATACAATGTCTCTGTGATTCTGTCAAATTTGCTGTGGTGCGGTCTAAGTAATAACAATGAAGATCTAGATCACTATGAATTATGTGACGATAGTTCGGTCAGTTCACAGCTACATGGTACGCACTTTAGACAATTCCTCCGTTGAAGGCCCATGATGGGTGAAATGGAGATTAATATATCTGACGTATTTCTGTCTTCTAATTAGTATCTACCTGCATCTATAACTATGTTGTTTTTTGTTGTGCAAATTACGTTTTTGGAACTTGTACACATGTACCACAAATTGGATAACAAAAGTATATGGATATGTTTTAATCAGGAATATTCCCTGGTTTACCATACATCTTTCAATTATGGAGAAAGGCTGTTTATCCTAATTGTGTGGCTATCACTCCATTGCAATTTTTATTTGCCTATATTTACAATGTTGTTCTAATACTCTATTAGGCAAAACATAATGCAATGGTAAATGATTTCTGCTAAGGATGTGCTCCCCCTGCTCAGCAACAGACTAACATCACACTAGTGCTTTTTGCATTAGTATCTACATTGATATATTTCCACCTTATGTTTATAAATGCTTCCTGATTAGCAACCCCTTTATTCATTGCTTTGGGCATAACAATGTTTCTCTCCAACTCATCCTGGAGTATGACCGCCCCTGGAACCTGTTTATGCGGTTGCTATGACAACCGCACGGTATGACACGCATCACGTGATGACGTCATGCGCATCACGCTTTGACTCGGCTTGTGGACATATCAGGCAGCCGTATGCTGGTTGCGTTCTTTTGTCCTCCTCCCCTTGACTTGCGGTCGTCCCAGGTCCCTGTGGGAGGCACCACGTTGCTTATGCGCTATGACGCTCACAGCGCGATGACGTCACATGCGTCATCACTTAATTTACATAAGGACTGACGTGGATGCTATCATGTGACATTAATAGTCCAATGACATACCCAATCCCCACACAACAGACCCTATGACGCTGCCCTATCAGTAGACACTCCTCTCTCTCACAGCTGCTTGCAATTTTTGATCTGTTTGGCGCGAATTTGGCTGTTAATATTTTTCTATAAAACCTAGCTCTTTTCTCCCCTCACCACTCCCCTAAGAAGACAGTTTCTCATCGAAACGCGTTGGAGTGGGAGTCTTGCTGAGGAGGGCCCCTGCCTCTTTCCACCTGACATGGAGTTCTGACCTACCTTTTTGCCTGTGACACCCCTACACTGAGTGGTGACGTATATCTCACTTTGCTACTAATACAATCATTGTATCCACACTATGCAACCATTGTACATGTTTATATGGTGATTTTCAATGTGGATACATTTTCTCAGTGTAGGTTGATTACTATACAGGTGTGCTCACACAGAGCCCCCTGTGTCCTGTGCATGTCATGTTTTGGATCTATGTTTAGACCCTTGCCTCCAGGTCCACATTGTCTGGTAGTGTTGAGCCCCCCTCTCCTTTTAAACTTTATCTCCTGTTTAATTCACTTTAATAAATAATTTTTTGTTACACTTTAATTTATGTCCGTGTGCTTTTTACAAGGTTGCTTTCTCTCTGTTGTCTCCATAATATTTCAACCTTTAGCACCACTGTTAAGTTTAAATTTACATATGACTTACTAACAGTTGTTTTGGACACTATTGATTTAAGTGTAGAGCGATATTTCTGTGTGTCTTATCATATATATATATATATATATATATACAGTGGTAGACAAATCACCAAAAAATCTACTCGCCACACAAAAAAATCTACTCGCCACCTAGTACCAAACTTATGCTGCTTGGGCCAATAGGAGCTCGCCACGATGTTAAATCCACTCGCCCGGGGCGAGCAAATGTATAGGTTTGTCGAACACTGTATATATATATATATATATATATATATATATATATATATATATATATATATATATAGACAACAGTCATTGGAAAATAAAGTCTTATCTGTTTGCTGGGTTGCTGCCTTTTCTAGAAGGGCAATTGTTGTTTTTTTGGCAAAGATCGAATTTGCCACAAAAACAACAAATTTTGTCTTGCAAAAATTCTACAAAAGTTAGGAAAATAGCAAAAGGTTTGTGTAGGAGGATATGTGCCGAGGTATGCAAGGGAGACTGTTTTAAAGGTGAAATAAAAATAAGGCTTTATTGTGCCTGTAGCTTTAAACACAGCAAAAAAACAACGTATGAGAAATAGTGAGCCAAACAAAACCTGCTCCACTTTGGCATATACGGTATGTATCCTTATATTCCAGCCATTTTTAACTGGGTGGCTATGCAGGCTGTTCATCAGCCTAAGTTATATATATATATATATATATATTAGACAACAGTCATTGGAAAATAAAGTCTTATCTGTTTCCAGGGTTGCTGCCTTTTCTCCGGATAATCAGCATCCAGGTTTAGAAGTCTTATTTGTCAGCTCCAGAGATCTGTGTTCTCTCGCTCAGTCTCACCTGGGAGACTCCTTAACCTCTGCTCTGTCTCCTAGTTCAGCTCACATGTGAGCTAAGGAGTCTCTCTTCCTGTCTCAGAGGCAGGCTTTTTCTAACACCTCTAATCAACCAGGTGCTGGTCAATTAACCAGCACACTGCTGGATTAGAGGCAAGTTTTCTGAACAGGGTAAGTCCCCTGTTACAGTTTGAAATAACTGTTAAATTTAGTCATAGAATCTATTTATTTTTTTTTTTAAAAGGTGAACTTTCTCTTTCTTTCTCTTCTGTGCAGATTTTAAAAAGAGATTCTCTGAGGAACTGTGATTTAATTTTCAAAAACTTTTTTGTTTAAAAGTTCCCTCAAATGTTTTCAAAAATAAAATGAAAAACATTTGTGGATTGAATTTCAGCAAGTTCACCCATCTCTAGCTAGAAAACGTTATTAAACAACCCACAACGTGGCTTGAACTATTGATTTAACGAGACAGACATGTACAATTCCTCCCGTGGCATTCATTTAGGAACACATTTGTGCTTTATAATATATGTGCTCACAAGTGATATTTGTATTTGGTGCCCAATGCCCTGCAGTAGCTGCAAAGGCAAACAAGATCTTATCTTGCATTAAATGGGCAATGGATGGAAGGGAAGTAAACATAATTATGCCTGTCTATAAAGCATTAGTAAGACCACACCTTGAATATGGAGTACAGTTTTGGGCACCACTCGATAAAAAAAACATTATGGAACTAGGAAAAGTGCAGAGAAGAGCCACAAAATTAATAAAGGGGATGGATAATCTGATTTATGAGGAGAGGCTAGCTACATTTGTTTACATTAGAAAAGAGGCGTCTAAGAGGGGATATGATAACTATGTACAAAAATATTCGGGGACAATACAAGGAGCTTCCAAAATAATTATTCATCTCAAGGGCAGTACAAACGACACAGGGTCATCCCTTAAGGTTGGAGGAAAAGAGTTTTCACCAGCAACAAAGGAAAGGGTTCTTTACAGTAAGGGCAGTTCAAATGTGGAATTCATTACCAATGGAGACTGTGATGGCAGATACAATAGATATCTTCAAAAAAAATTGGACATCTTTTTCAAAAGGTGTACAAGGATATACCAAATAAGTAAACATGGGAAGGATGTTGATGCAGGGAGTAATCTGATTTCCAATATTTGGAGTCAGGAAGGAATTAATTTTTCCCTTATGAGATATCATTAGATGATATTTCACTGGGGGTGTTTTGTTTGCCTTCCTCTGGATCAATATACTTTAAATACAAATATAGGATAAAGTATCTGTCGTCTAAATTTAGCATAGGTTGAACTTGATGGACATATGTCTTTATTCAACCTCATGTATACGTAATGATGTAACTACTATGTAATTATTTGCTGCACACTGTACACCGGAGGATTTTTGGCACTTTTTTGCCCACTATTTCTTATTTAAGGTGTGGTTGAAACCTATTCCAGCTACAAATTGCAAAGCCAGTATAACAAGTCTCACATTGATAAGACCCAAAGGGTCGAAACACCCATCTGTCTGTAGGTTTACTGGGTATGCACTTCTTAACCTGCGCTGTGCTCAAAAGCTATATAATGTGGCAGGCATAAGATTATAGGGCTCCATGTTAAAATGGATTTGAAGCAAAAGGTGAAAGGTGGGCTCAATTGCATGTCATTACCCAGAATCCCTTGCTGCAGGGGAAGCACTGTATGGATAGAGATAATGGTAAAAAGCAGGGTTACAGACCTGTCCAAGACATGTGAATGTGCTCACAAGTGATTTTTATTTCTGTATACTTTTTAATAAATAGTATGACATTCAAGTAAGCACAAATAAACTGGGAACATGCAAAATATAATGTAATTATGTGCCTAATATTGCAACTGTTCCTGTAAATGCAAAGGTAACACTAATATGAGAAATCATATCTGATAACGCCTACAATGGCAACATCTAGAAAGTCACATCTCATATTATCCACCCCAAAAAAAGTTTTTTTTTCTAAATAAATCTCCAAAATAGAAAACTATTTAATGATTTCTGAATAGAATGTGGAAGCAGGATAAAAAGAAAATATAATCCGATTTTCTGTTTTCATAAATGTCATTGGTTAAATAGGTGACTGGAGCCACTGAAAAATACCAGGCAAGTTTAAGCATTTGAAATAGTTCTTCGATGTTTAAAACAAAATATAATTTACAGCTGTGAGTCACAACAATGTGGGTTGAAGTTATAGTTTTTTTCCACCCAAATGAGAACATCATCAGATGTAAAGATTATCCCCCCCCTCCCTCCTACAGAACCTGACGTATGGAAGAAGGGCCCGGGGAGGGTTATTATTATCAAGGATGACAAGAAAGGTTAGTCCAGATGTTCTCAACTCCAGCTCTCAAAACCCCCCAACAGGTCAGTTGTTCAGGATATCCCTGCTTCAGCACAGGCGGCTCAATCAGTGGCTTAGTCTCCCACTAAGCCCCCTGTGCTGAAGTAGGGATATCGTTCAAACCTGACCTGTTGGGGGGGTGGGGGGGGGGGGCAAGAGGACTGGAGTAGAGAACCCCTGGGTTAGACATTAAAATAATTCAAAATGATTCCCAAGTTTCAATCTACAAGGCCTCTGGACAATAAGACCATTTTAAAGGTATAAAATACTTATACTTGCCTATCAATGTACACAAAGTAATCATGTAAACACAGCACTGCTATAAATTCATGTTGGTTGCTACAAAGTAACTATACAATTGTTAAATCAAATCAATACATTTGAAAATACTCCATCAATTTAATATACTGTAGGACCCCGGGAGGTTGGAAAGCTTGTAACATATCAACTACTTGTTGGTCCAATAAAAGCTATCATACAGTACCACCGACTCCCTCTACCCTTTACCATCTACTCCCTCTCTTGTTACTATATATAAATGTAATAGTGACTATCATTTTTCGTGCACGCCTTGTACACGCTTTCTTTGGCAGGAGGTACAGAGATGACGTTGGCATGTTTATATTTGTTGGTCATCTATTCTGCTAAGTTTCACAGAACATGTCAAACAGCTTGGAGAAATTGTACAGTAGCCAGTATTGATGCAATTAGAACTTTCTGCTGCACTATTTCAAATATTTAAACAAAGCTCTAAAAAAATGGCTTTATTTACATATTAAGTTATATTACATCCTTGTTTAGCAATGTGAAACACCCTGGTGTGATCACGGAAACAGACACATGTTTATTTGTATGTGCGCCCTAGGCGTGGGAATGAGTAGACTTTTGGCGTAGACAAACAAGGGGTCGGGACTGAAAGAGGGCCCATCATAAGTTCTTTTATTGTTCTTATTGATATGGTCAGTGATGGCAAAATGGAAAGAAACCAGGGATAGGCTGCTATTTCTGTTGCTGGAGGAGCCAATGACTTCCCCCGCAATTACAATCTTAAAACTTTACAATTATGCGTACAGCCTACTGATAGGAAAAAAGAATAGACTTTGACTTGGGCATACAAGCTGGTTAGACTTGAACGAGTGCAACAAAAGAGGATCAACCCTCTGGACTCATGAAGAGTCATTATTCAGCACTCAAGGAAAGGAAAAGCCACTCCGCCCCCCCCCCCCTGTCACCCTCCCCCTCCCCCGTGTGCCAAACCTCTGGGAAGCCAGGGCTTAATCCCTCTAGGATTAAGAAGTGCAGCGTGTGAATGCTGGATTTCTTATATTGCATTAGGTACTGTATGTAAAAGTTAAAAGAAGAAATGCTCCATTGGTAGTCTCTTGATGTGAGGTAAAAGGGGAAAAAAAGAAGATTCAGACCTAGATGGAGAAGAAGTTTTCTTATAACGTATAAAGGATGCAAGTCAAAAGATATTCAGTCCGCGCTCTAGGATAATGGTGAGTAGATGATTTCTCTCCCCCCTCTTGCAGCTCCTGTGACATGAAGTGCTTCCCCCCACTTCAGAGACGTCCACCACTGGAAGACTCCGTTGGTGGACCGAACAGCCGAGAAAGGGAACACAGGAGCGCACCAAGGTTTGCCTTGGTGCGCTCCTGTGTTCCCTTTCTCGTATATAAATGATGCTTTAGTCATTAGAGGCTAATGATCGATCGGAGAAAAAGATCGTGTGGATAGTAGATAGTTGTCTGGCTCCAATGACATCCAATTTTGTGATATAGGTAACTGATTTGGTAGAAATGGTGAACTCTCCTATCTAGAAGAATCCATGGAAAACCCGATGGATTGCTTCTGTTATAATTAGGCTGGTTGCTGGCTTGCAGGGACGAGAAGCCAGGAGGTTGAGCAGTAGATGAACTAGTGGGCCTACAATTTGAAGGCAATGATTTGGAACTGGTGGAGAATAACTTCCATGGAAAATGGATGGGTTACAGGTTGGATGAGGGGTAAGAAGTTCCTGAATTTGTTCGAAGCTGTGGATTATACACTGGCGACACACTTTATTCGAGCTCGGCTAGTCCCACGAATTCGGGTATACCCGGGTGTATTGAGGTTTGTGACTGTTTTCTGCCCGAGTGCATTGAGGTATTTTCCAGGCAGGGATTAAAGCATTTTATTCCCGCTGGCTGCAATACTGCACAGTATATATATATATATACTGCATTACAATTCATGAATTTATGCCATCTGGTAGACACGCGAAGCATTGCAGCCTATTAAATCCTAATCATTATCATTTAACAGATCAGCCGCCCGTCAGGCAGGCATGAACCCAGGCTGGGAAGGCAAACACAACGGGGCTTGTCAGAGGTGAGGAGCGGCGCATTCCAGGTATCTGCCAGGTACAAACTGGGTATTTGCTCGAATAAAGTGTGTCGGTGCAGTATTTTCTCAGTGTTGGGAGCAAGAGCATGCCAAATAAATTGGTAGGCTTGAGAAGAGAAGAGAATAAGTTGCACATAATTAAATGAGTGTTGACTGGAGGCGGAGTAGGATTCGGGTTGGCTGATGGTTGATGATAAAAGAGTTCCTGCAATTGAAAATATGAAAGAGTATCAGCAGAGAAGTTGGTACTACCAATGATGAATTTACAATGGATGTGAAATGTGTGATATAGGGATAGCCAGGTCAGTCTCCACATAGATAGAAGTTTTTTTTATTTAAGTGGCTTTGTTGTTCCTGCAGAATTAAACTGTTTGATGTGACCACAATGCCCCCAAGTAAAGGCTGTGTCTACAAAAGGATAGATTTGAAATAGAGAGGAGATTTTGTGGAAGTCTTGAAAATGATGAAGCCTTTAGATAGTTATCTGTTAATAAGTTGATTGATTGATATCTGGTTCACAAATGATAGAGATGGTCAGGACATTCGTATGAGGAGGCTGGTATGGCCAAAATGCCTGTGTGGAATCATTGGGAAAACCCAGAGATGAGAAAACGGACTAGAGCTTTAGAAAGGTGATTCTCCAGGTCTTTGGTTAAAGCAGAAATGTTAACTAATGAACATGCTTGTAATTTGTCTGGGAAAGGGCGCTTAAGGCATATTGTCTTTGCCTGAGCTCTGCAGCATATGGAACAAATGTAATTTGTTCAAAAAGTGTTCAAGTTGTTCCGTATATGAGACTTGCCTAGGTAGTAAATAGTTCTATCAGACTTGGAGATGGTTGCTTGGAAAATTTGGTATGTGTCAGAGACTTCCATGACATACTGTATATACCTAAGACTCTCACTCTAGTCACAGTTTTCTGGTTTATCCACTGGGTATGCTGCTGCTCCTGTCTTCTCTGGGATTTCCCTCTTAGTTCAATTAGTGTCCTGTCTTCTGTCTTTTCCCTGTCTTTATAGTTTCCTGTTTTCTGTTTTACCTTTGCCTTTGTTTTGTTGCTCTGACTCTGTTCTGCCATGCCCTGTTTCCTGACCTGTTCTCTGTACCTTTACCATGTTCAGTCTTAGTATCATTAACTGTCCTTGCCTGTATTGGCTTGTTCCAGTCCTGTTCCTTGTCCTAGTCTTGTTCCTGTTTTCCCATTCTGTCCCTGTGTTCCTGTCCTTTTCCTGCCTCTTTGCTGCCTGTCTCTGACCTCTGCCCATGACCCGACCATGCTACTTCGCCACCTGACCTGGATCCCGTCCTGTGACCCCATTATGTCCTTGTTTCTGCCTGCTGTTCTGGCCACTGAGGTCCATCCTGCACCTGCCACCCAAAGAGTCCTTGACAGAAAACAATGGCCACTCCTGGATCTCACCAGAGCAGACTCATTAGCCCGCCTGCACCCTGAGGAAAGACCCCTTCCTCTTTTTCATGGGGAAAGATACATACTTTTCTTTATTGTTTGAAAATCCTATTGTGGATCCTAATGTTTTTTTTGCGTCAAATTTTTCTGTTTGGTTCATTATGACCTTTGTTATTGAGAAAAGTCCCTTTTCCTTTTTGTGGGAACCCCAGCTGAAATGGCTTTTCTGGTCCCAAGAAGCAAACCTTCCATGGCACCCACTAAGGATAGGAAAACTTGTTTTGTCTAAGACCTGTATTGCTAATCCTAAAGCTGTTCTTCAAAGACCAGTGCACTTTTCTTTGAATGCTCTACAATGCCTGAATGAAACCCTGCTGGTTCCAAGATACCCTCTTCAAAGACAAGGCTGCCTTTCTCTGCAGTACCTGGTGTAACCACTGCAGATTGTCAGACTTCCACTTCAAAAACAAACGTACCTTTCCCCGACTCCTCTGCAGTGCTTGGTATAACCACTGCTGGTTCTAGAGACTCCACTTCAGAGACAAGTACTGTATGTATTTCCCTGGTTACTCTGCAGTGCCTGGTGCGATCGCTGCTGACTCACAGGTTCCCACTTCAAAGACAAGAATACTTCCCATTGTTTTTCCTGTATTATGTGATTCCCCCGTAATGTGTGATATTCCAATTACTAATGCTAAAGTCTAAAATGTAAAAGCAAGTACCCCTGCCGTGCTTGATATCTCTATTGCTAATTCCAAGGTTTCTGCTTTAAAGACGCATTCACTTTTCACTGTTTTATTTCTGGGGGATTTGGTTTCCCTATTTCTGGTTCTATGGCACCCACTTTAACGACAGAAGTTCTGAGCAATAAGTGTAATCACGGTACCGCTGATGCTTCAGAGCTTCCCAAGGTAAAGAGGAAGAAGAAGAAGAAAGGAGGTTCTCAGGATACCGTGGAAGTTGCAGAAAGACTTAAAGATGGCCCTGCAACATCAGGAAAGAACAGGAGCTGAGCTGAATAAGGCAGGTTAGCTCCTAGCAGAGAACTGGACAGCTGATTGCTCCATATAGAGGACAGATGGCTCACTGACAATGAAGGGGACACAATAGAATAAAATGCACAATAAAAAGACCTGTTGGGTACGTGTGTCTTTATTCAATGTGCCAGGGAAGATGTTTTTGCTGTGCGTCAAAATAGTTCAGCTTCATTCATTTTAATGGATAGAGCTGATCTTTTCCCCAGCACAGGGAAGACCTCTTCACAGCGTACTAAATAAGGTACTGTCCGTTCTCAAAGAGAGGCTAGAAACGTTAAGCTTATCTTCCATGCCTCCCTTCCAGCCACTTCCAGCTTCTTAAATGTCACACAACGTGTAAGAAGGAAATTACTATTGTGATGGAAAGGGACACCGGGACCAGCATATTAAAGGTTAAGCCCGGTCCTTGGCCCCTGTCCGCCTTTCCCTGTAGCTCATCCAGCTCAAAGACCCCCGAGCTACCTTGTTTTAAATGTATATTGTAGCCTCTTGCATACCCTGTACCCAAGTATTCTTTATTACTGTGAGATGTACTGTTTTCAAGTGTAAAAATGCACTTGCCGGGTTCCCCGGACATGCAGGGCTGATGTTTCCTTACTCAGTCTTCATGTCCAGGAAACCAGGGTTCTGTCCGACAATAAGGGGCTGTGTATCAGGATGTATAGAACCCTCGGAGGTAGCATGAAAACCCACAAGAGAAAGGAGACCGAAATACGTAAAAACTGACAGGGTTTATCGTTACATGAAAGGAAAACAAAAACTGGCATAACAAAATGGAGTCTGCAAATTGTGCAGAGCTACAAGCAAAAGGCTAAGGTAGCTAATGGAACAAAAAAATATAGGGGGCAAATAATGCTAATGGAAACAACAGTTCACGAGGTGCCATCTCGATGTGAGATGTACAGTCATTCAGGGGAACAGTTGCTGGTCAAGCCTTGGTTGGTACTGTTCCGATTGGCCGGTTCTAAATCCCAGGCTTCTCTCTGTCAGGTTGTTCCTGATTACATATTCTGGTGTGAAGTTCCCCTCCACCTCCACTGGGAATGCTGCTACTCCTGTCCTTACTGGGATCCCTCTCTGTGGTTACTTGCACTCTGAAATCTGATACTCTCTGACTGTCTTTATAAACTTCCTGTTCGTACAGCGAGATGTCTGTTTTATACAGGTTCCTTCTGCACCTGCTAAGGTTCATGCTTATTGCGTGCCCTGTCCCAGGCCTATCCATGTGTTCCAATGCCTTTCCTGCTGCCTGCCTTGAACCTCTGCTACTGACCCTGACACCTCCTTGCTTCCTGCCTCCGACCTTGTCTGTGTCCCTTTACGCCTTCGCTTACTCCTCACGGTTCTCGCCACAGGGATTCACTCCTGCCATAGCTCTCAGTCTTTATACACTCTAAGCCCACCCCACAAGTTGATCTTGCTGCACCGACACCCTCCCGGCCCAGATTGTAAAATACAGGCAAGCCGCTGCTCAGTTTCCCATGCTTTTCAATGGAAGCAGGTGCTGGATCTGAGCTCCAGAGTTCATTCTACTACTGACGGTGTGCAACCAGAGCTTTGCTGGTGACACTCAGAACGAGGCTGATCTGAGCGGGAGATTCAAACCTGCTTGTGCTTTGGAACTTGGCTGTCTGCCGGAAAAGTGGAGAACAAGGCTCGAGGCCAATATGAGTGGGAAATTCAAACCTGGTTTGAGCCCAAGGATTTATATCTTTGCCTGAAGAGGAGAGCCGGACTTTGAGTGGGATTTTCAAAAAAGCCTGCTCGCATATAGCAGCACTGATGTCCAGACGGTTCGTACCCCTACGGAGTGTGGATGCAACACTCAGGTAAGCCTTTGTAGAGTCACCTGGGACCTAGTTAGCTTGGATCCCCTCCCCCCCATAATCCCGTTTGTGAGTGTAAGCTCTGTTGGTGATTTTGTGCTGTGTTTGTTGGCTGCGGTCGGAATAAATGTACTTTATTTGACTCGTGTTCTGTCTGTCTGTTGCCTTGACCCCGGTGACTAGTTCTGCTCTTCTGTGACAACTAATATTTATTTTTATATAGCACCAACCAACCAGCACATTTTTAAAAGAAACATAGCTAAGCAATTTAAATTACAGTGTGCTGCCCCCTTATCTAGCGCACCATCTGACATTGTCATTGCTTCAATGTATTCCAAATTGAGGCAGCACCATTGGTAAATATAATAACAGTATGTACAGTGTCTGTCTACAGTACTTTATTCTGAAACGTTAATATTCAGGGAGCTGGCTAGGCTGCAGTGATCCTTCAGCACCCTCTGCTGTCCACTGGTGAAGAAGCAACAAGACTATCAACATAAGAAGAAAACAAATGAATGCTAATCAATAGATAACATAGAAACCAAACTACAGTACATCTCTGTGGTAAACAATGCCAGTGTAACATGGGATGGGATGGTGGAGGAGTGGTCTGGTGATTAAGGCTGTGAACTTTGATATCTGGGCTCAAAAACAGTGGTAGGTGACTAAGATCAATGCACTTTATTGGTTTAATAACCATAGAAGACTTTTTCAAACTGCCTGTAGCCTTGTTCCATTTCTTTTGTGGCATATGCATCAGGTCCTCATTTAAAGTATCAGAAGACCAGATGCTGTATGTGGATAAGTACACATCTTATATTCTGAGATAAATTTGAATAAGATGTATAGAAGGAGAATCCATTCTCATCTCCCACCACTGTGGAATGATTGGGGATTATACGTGAAGAAGTGAGTGCATCCACAATTTCTTTTATACTGCAAGAACATCTGTCCTGTATTTTGACACTGAGCGGTTTGGGAATCTCACTCTCTCTATAGCGGACAATTCTGCAGTACCACCATGGTTAGAGCCGTTTAACTATTTTATTAATGCCTGTTTGTTTATTTCTTTCACCCTGTTTTTTCATATGATGTATAGGACTGCAATACTGTACTGTAACAATTATTCAACTCTCATTCATTTGTTTTTCGTCCCTTTCAAAAAAGTCATAGATTCTTTACCTATTGTTTCTGAATGCATATTAGGTGAAGGTGAAAGACATCTGTATAACTCCTTTGTTTTCAACATGTTGGAATCTTGTTGTCATTCCGTCATGATATTTAAGTAATAATCCCTGAAGAACAGGGCATTACTGGCCAATAATGCCCTGTTCTGAGGGGATTATTACTATTATAGGCTAAATGTAGACTTTTTTCATAAATAATAGACACTTTTGTATAGTTAAATAGATTTTTTTTATTAAAATAAAATGGTAAATACATGAAACCACCTCTATATATGCTTACACTGCAAATATCTGTATCACACACTGCCGCCCCTCTGTACACACACACACACACACACACACACACACACACACACACACTGCTGCTACACACACACCACAGCACATCTACACATACACACACACTGGAGCTCTAGACACACAACACAGCACCTCCACTACACTCAAAACACAGCACATCTACACCCACAACACCGCACCTCTACACACACACACACACAACACCAATACACACACAACACAACAGCTCTACACACACACAACACAGCAGCTCTACACACACAACACAGCAGCTCTACACACAAACACACAAACAACAAAGCACCTCTACACACAAACGCTGCTGCTGCTACACACACATGCTACACCCATAAACACTGCTGCTGACACACACACACACACACTGAAGCTCTATACACACACACGTACACACATCAGCTCTAAACACACACAAACTGCTGCTACACATACAACAGCACAACACAACACACACTGCAGCCACAATAAAAAATGCAGCCATTTACTAAACTTTGCACGCCCCCCCACCTCTACACACAACACAGCACCTCTACACACACCCCACACACACACACAACACTGCACCTCTATTCACAACACAGCACCTCTACACACACAACACACACACACAACATACACACACAGCACTGCACCTCTATACACAGCACCTCTACACACAACACAGCACCTCTACACACAACACACACACACACACACTGCTGCTACACACACATGCTACATCCATAAACACTGCTGCTGACACTGACACACACACACACACACTGGAGCTCTATACACACACACACAGCACCTCTACACAGATATACAACAGCACAGCACACACACACACTGCTACTGACACACAAACTGCAGCCACAAAGAAACTGCAGACAGTCACTTATTTGCTTTGCAGACTCTCCCCCCCCCCCCCCCCAATTCAACTGAATCTGCTCAGAAAATCTCAGTAAGTTCGGGAGGGGGAGGAGTCAACCCATGGTTGATACGTCCTAACCAATCCCCTGCTCTGTCTCAGAGCTGTTACTTCAATCAGACGAATCCCCTGCCCTGTCTCAGCTGTTCTGAAAGCTGATTGGCTGGAAATAAACACATTGAAAACTACCCATTCTGCTGCTTAAATGCCGGGCATTACTGATTGGATAATGCCCGGAATTTTAACCAATCAGAGAGCAGGGTTTTCAATAATGCCCTGAATTTTACTGCTTTAGCCTATAATTATGTTTACTATATAATTCTTTAAAAAAATTTTTATATATATATATATATATATATATATATATATATATATATATATATATATATATATATATATATATATATATATATATATATACATACACACACACACACACACACACACACACACACACACACACACACTGTCTCGTCTGGCGCCGGCCCACACCTGAAGTTGAGCCCAACCTCTGTGGGGCTGCAGCCCCACTCTGCAGCAGTGGCTGGGCCCTTGTGGCAGATACATAACTTGGGCCCAACGTCCGGTGCGGGTGAGTGCACGTGAGAAGAGACTGATCCCTAGAGAATCCTGTGCCACTGCACCTCGGAGGCAAAACTGTGAGTGAAGGGGGGGGGGGGGGTGAGGGCGGTATGTAAAACTGTGAGAGGGGGTAAAATTGTGAGTAAATAGGGGGGATTGAGAAATGGGGGGTTGTGAGTGAGAGGAGGGGAGAGTGAGAGAGAGGAAGGGGAGATAAATACATGGGAGAGAGCGAGAGAGAAGTAAAGAGAGGGGGGTGAGAGCAAAGAGGTAAGAGAGGGGTAGGGGGGTAAGAGAGCAGAAACTCTAGTCCTATACCCTGGAATAGCTGTTGCTGGCTCTGTCTGCTCCACACAGACTGCTGTCATCCCCGCCGCTACACTTCTACTGCCCCCTACAGCAGTGACAGGGAGGACAGTGCCCACCCCCACCCCAAAAAAATGTTTTGCCCATTTAGTGGCCATCCAGAAAAAAGGCCACCCCCTGCTTCAAACCATATTACCATTGTTTAAGAAAATTGATTACAATTGGTTACACAATGTTTCTTTTGTCAGTTAAAAGGGATGGCCCTTTAACAAAGCAGAGGTGCTGAATATCACCCACATTTAGATAAGCTGCTCACTAGGTACAGTGTAGCATTGCAGATGATCATCAGAATCTCAGCACTGACTATGTATCTATGCAGATGGCAGAAAGTCTGCAGTTAATGCACTCATGCAGGACATCTTAATAGTTTTTAAATGGCATTAGTCCCACAAGCCTAAGTTAAGAAGGTGCAACAATAAATGTAATTGAATATGTGACACAGACTACAATATTAAGAGACTGCACTGAAGTCTATGAGGCTGGTAGCGCTACAGGATAGAGATTTCTTTCCCATGAGTGAGCCACAGTCAAATGAGTGTGGCTTGACTGGCCCGTAAACTGTACAAACCAAAGGAAGCAGAATCACTAATCTCCAAGGGATTAAGGTCCATATTATTTCACAAGACACCTTCCAGTAAATGGGTTGTAAGGTGTCTTCTGGCGCTGGAAGATTTCTCATGGTATATACGGGCCTTAATCCACCCATCCTATTTGGAAGAGAATTCATACAGTAGCTCAGAACAAAAAAAATGTACTGTATAAACTGTAATCCAACCTAATCTGCTTACTTCAATAAAGTTAACCCCCCTGAGAGCATACTGCATATTTTCTTTTTGAAATGGAGAAAAACTATTCTTTCAGCGTGGACTTCGTAACGGAGAATGTACAGTATGTCGGTCAAGTGCTTGCTCCACTTTGGCCGTCCATCTTCTTGGGCGAAGGACAAGCATGAGAATGGGACGGTGGGTGGTAATCACCGGTGGAAGGACAAGCATGAGAATGGGATGGTGGGTGGTAATCACCCGGTGGAAGGGCAAGCATGAGAATGGGATGGTGGGTGGTAATCACCCGGTAGAAGGACACCAAATATCCGGCTCCATACAAAATGACATCCCCTTAAGTCTCATCATTCCATGTTCGCAAACTATCTTTTGAAATATTTTTAATGTCAATAGTTACCCAAAATTATCCCATTACATGTCTCCTCCACCTTTGGTTCTCGCTGGTCCAAGGTGGGACTTTATCTTTAGGGGGTAAAGGAAGACATTGTGTTCTGTTTAAATCATGTTACATGGTCTAATGCAGCACAGCATAAATCTGACACTGTACCAGTCCATCACCAGCTATTATTTTTTTTTTTTTTTTTGTAACATGGAGATTTTGATGCAATGAAAAATAAATAATTAACATAACCTTTTAACTTTCATTTCTCAACTAAAGGTCAAACCTGTCTGCATCCATAGACTTCTATTTAATCAAATCACCACATGCACGCCTAAGGGTTTATTGAAATCATGAGAAAGAAACAGTGTGTCATATTCATTAAAGGGAGACAGCACAGATTTAAACAAAACATTTTATGACACACTGGAGGCAGATACATTTCCACAGCATGAAAAACATGTTTGATTTGTTTTGTTCCTATAACTGATGACACATTTGCTACTATTTTGTTACTCAGAATTTAAATTGTTATTTTATTAGAAATATAACTGCACCCTCCTTCCCACAACCAAGGACTCCCAGGAAATATGGGATAGAGTAGGCTTGAGATGTGGCATGACAACACTTGGTTCTCCCATGTTACCCTTATTTAATAATCCAATATTCAAACCAGGATGGGGAGCTCAAAAGCACCAGGGGTGGGAGGACCCAAATCTAATCAGAATTAAAGATCTGCTTCTTGGTGGAAAAATGTAAACATTTCCACAATTGCAAGATATGCATCAGCTACCCAATTCAGAATTATTTTCCCATATTCAGATAAGGCATTTTATAACAAGTCATGCACTGTAACTAAGAACAAGATTTGCGATATTACCACATATGAAGAGGTCAGCATAACCAACCCACTTAGCAAGGGACTGCTACCAAACTATTCTTCCGCCCAGCACAGAAAAAGATTCCAGCTGTATTAGGCGCTGGCTCGAAGATTTAAGAGAGCCACAAGACTCAACTGATTGGGCAGATATATGGGAGGCAGTATCAACCATATCTATTAATACAAATATAAAGGAAAATGCATATAAAGTACTATATATATATCACTGATAGACTACACAAAATGTTCAGGAACACCTCTCCGGTCTGTTTCTGGGGCTGTGGGCAACGAGGGTCTATGGTGGACATGCCCATTGATAACAGATATCTGGGCAAAAACTGTCACTCGTAAAAACAGAGTCATAGACACACATATGACCCCAGTTCCCTGGTCTAACCTATTAAACAAACCATCTCAGAACTTGAGCTACCATGAGCAAAAACTCAGTTCCCATTTACTGATGGCTACCAGATGTGCCAAAGCAGCTGCCATAGTAGCAGCCTGGAAAGTCCCAGTTCTGAATATGGCCAAAATATCAAACAGAATATGGCAGACCCTATGGTATGAGAAGGTTACGGTCTACTTAAATGACAATATGTGTAAATTTAGAAGAGATCTGAGATCTGTGGATGGATACACTGGCCGATCCTGTAATTGATTCACGGACACTGGAACTCTGAACTGTGAAGACAGATACGGAATATAGGTCTGAGACTGCATGCAATGTAAGCAAAATGTAATAACTGGGATGTTTAACAAATGCAGGAATAATAACACAATGGTAAAAATACTGAATAACACACACACACGACATTTTGCCTCCACACATACAGTAAATCCACTGTCCTCCATCCATGCTCCTCACTACACACACTGCCCCATGAACATTCATGTAGGCATCAGGATGTTCCTGAATGTGTGAAACAGCAGGGTACCCATGATAGCTCAGTTCCCTTTGGAGTGTGTGGGCAGCCTTGAGCCCCAAATGTGTGTTCGGGCAGATGGGTACCCCACATACGTGTCTGCAGGCAGCAACAGTGTGTGTGAAAGCAACATAGTGTCCTGTAGATGAGTGGGCAAAGCAGAATGTGCTAAAATTTATGAAAAAAAGGTAATTATTACATTTCTTTTACCAGACATATGTGAAACATGGATGTTGGAACGTCTATGACTTCCTTTTCATTAGACAAATGTGCTTTCTGTTGCCCCCACAATACAAGCCTGATAATTCTATGCAACCTATTTAATGTATGTTAAAATGTTGGTAAAAATAGTTTACTATACCAGTGAAGAATGGCACTCATGATGTACCATGAGATTTAAAAACATGTGCAACATTTTTGCAGAAATTTGCTAACCAGAAAAATGTGCCATTTTTTTCATGATTTTTTTTTACAGAAACTACAAGGTTTGCAAAACAAAATATTCACCACGCACTAAAAGGTGAATGGTCATGTGGCTCTTATATACTGCCATCCACGGTAATTTTTGTTAGATTCTGTCAAATTGGCAAAATTGACAACATTTCAAACAATGGAAAACGTAATGTAAATTGAGCATAAATGTGAAATTTAAGAAATAAATTTGCTAAGCAAATTTCTAAGACATTTGCACATTGCTATTTATGGCCTCAAACTGTACAACAGTCATATAGTGTAAAATAAACATCACACAACATTCTGTTGGGTACAGTATTTCATATTGTATATTCCTAATTAACACCTCCAAAAATAAGGTTTAATCTTGCTGGAGGAGATAACAATTTAGAGAGAAAATAGAAAAGAGCCTGGGCAACGTTAGAACTCTATAAATAAATATAGGGAAAATCTCAATCATCAAAATAATGATATTCGAATGAGAAGGACAACAGATTTGCAAAAATATCAGAATTCTATTTAAATACTCGTACAAAAAAAATATTAAATCAATAATACAGTACACAAAGTGAATTTATAACTGGACCTAATGCATATAATTTAAAAAGAGTTGCATAGAACTACTGTATGTGAATGCCATACTGTACATCAAACAGGTTAATTACGTTGATGGGGCCCTCATAAATAACTGCATTTCTGACCTACTTTTTTATAACATTTGAGAACTTTCTTAGGAAGACAGGGTCTGTGCCACACTTATGCATGAGCTAATTAAGCTGCAGGTTACCTCACAATATGAGGGGCCTCAAAAATAGAAAAAATGCATTTCAAGTTTGAAAATCGGATGATACAGTAGATGAATATCTGGGGAAAAAGAAGATTCTCTAAAAATATGGACTTTTATGTTCATATATGACCCTAAGCATCATGTGCATCGAAAGTGACAAACTTTTACGCTTATCATTTGAAGACATCATCAATGACTTTGCGCTCCGAAAATCATGAAGAAAAATGTTTTAATATTAAAATGAATGTGATGTGCGAACACTGTTCATTTTAGCTTTACAGCATCATCTTTGTATATAACAACGCTAGAGACATGCCTTCATTCATTTCAGCTTCATGTTTATATTTTCGATGGTCTCTTCAGTCAGAATAATAAATCTCTTTCTAATGTCTGGGGTCTCTTAACCTTGACATTGCTTAGGACCTCAGAAGGTCAAAGTCCGGCCATGGCTATGGTAGGCTCATTGATGTGTACCAAGTGGAGGAAAGCCGTGGCAAGGTACGCTAATATTTAAATATATCATTATTATATGTATATACAGTAAAGTAACTGCTCCTATAGCCAACGAAGATACACTGCTGATAGAGTAGGTTATAATTGGGAGTCTCTTCTGCAGGTAGGTAAACACCGACACCAAAAGACTTGGCATTGCAGACTTGTGTTTGGAATAGAAAAGACCTCAATGGCACAAACGGATAAGAGTCACACTTTCCGAGTCGCTAATTTAGAGTCGCTGGTTCACTTTTACTTGTACACTTTACCTCTCATACTGCATGCTCCTTGTAAACTGGAATTAATTACCATGATCAATTCCATTCGAGGGCTTTGAGATGAACACAGATGAAAAAATAATAGTAAAAAACAGGGCCATAAATTGCAGAACAGGCCCATAAAATGCATGAGAAGTGTCGCAGGCTCTGGTGCCTTATTCTCTTGTGGCAGCCATCCTGAAGTGATATGTGGAACCTCTGTAGTTTTTATTCTAAGTGGAAAAATGTTGAGTAAGTGAAATAATGGATATAATTATCAACTACTGTTAATTCGGTGAGCAGCCACATTACCTTAAACAAATCAGCTATCCTCCTCCTACACACAGTACTTGTTGTATCTGCCATTCTTCTATTAAAATAAGACCATCAATACGTAATATGTTAATTTAATGTCATATTTTGACTGTTTTATTTCAGACATTACTGTGATGCAATGAATTACCCATAAATATAAAAATGCTGGATTAATAAATAAATTGATATAACTATTTAACATTCATTTATTAAAATAGATTGTCTTCACTAATTTATGTGCAATTCACTGCATTATATGAATTAAAGGTGTAGTTCCTCGTGCCCTCTGTGTGTTTTTTATGCATCTCCTTTGCAGTGTTTTATTCATACAGACACACACTTCACTATGAAATCCTCCAGTAGTTTTCCAATTTGAAGCAACATGGGTCAAAATGAAGACCATGATCGTAAATTTTGAAAGAGATTAAAGGCCAGATACTATATATTCGACACTTTGGCAAAACATTTTTGCTGCTCATCCCCTGATCCTGATAATTTCTTACATTTCTGTTCGTTCATTCAATATGACATTATTGGAAAAATTATTGGAGAAATGTGGCAAAAAAAAAAAAATTGTTTAGAAGTCCCATAGGACTTTCATTTGTGCTCTGACTTTACTTTTCTGAATGAAATCCCAAAGATGCCATTAATATATATAAATTCAATACCTGGCATGATACGTAAATAAATACATGATTAACCACTTTCTAGCCATTATGCCTGCTAAGGAAGCCAAGGGGTAAATACATCTAACTACCTACCTACCCATTGCATATCATAGCAGTATTAACATTTTGGCATACAAGGGGTTAACCACCTGTCACGAGAGCTTGCGACAGGCTGTAATTGTACACCAAAAACTATATATATAAATATATATATATACCTGGGTTTGAACTGGGACGAGACTTAGATATGATAAATAGAATTTATTCCTTGATAAAGGTGAACACAACAGATTATACAATAACAGGCAAAATATAGACACTTACATAAAAGATGAAAATAATGAAAACAGTCCCATCTGAACTGGCAGTTTCATCCAGCAATCAGCCCAAGACATTGCATGGCGACCAAAAATGAAGACAACGGATAGATGGGAAACAGCAGGTTATAAACCCTTTGTCCCTCTATCTGTAACATTAAGACCCTGGGATTGGTTTGCAATTATCTCCAGCCAATCTTTGGTGGGGGAACACATTTTAGGACAGGCCCCCCTGCTAGCTGGCACATCTGCAGTAGAACTCTGGGGGGTCTCAGACTTAACCAAAAGTTCATATTTACTGCAAATCATTGCATAACTTCCGCTCCGTAATACATACAGTCAGGTGAGATATATTACTGCATTCTGGGACACCTGACGCTCGTAGGAAGACCAAAAATTACATTGTAATATGAACATTAATAGAGATATTAATATCTGGCATTTAGCAGCAGTTACATATTCAATGTTTAGACTTCCCAAGATTGGCTTACTCTCGCCAATACACTTATGTAATTCTTAGCCGGTTCAGCCAAGGACATCTCATAGTATCCTTATATTTAATAAAGTTACTCACTTTTGATATCCTGTTGGGGAATACCTTTTGCTGGAAGGTGTGAATAACAAACCCTTCCCTTCCTTTTGCCTGCTTCCCGCATAAACAATTCCCCTGGGAAGCCAGGCTCAAATCTAGCAGGATATCCTATTTAGCATCCTACTGGCCACGTCAATAAACCTTTTGAAGTGGGCTTTTGCTTTTCGCATAACCAATTAGGTCAGTTACCTATTGATCAGGGCGATGTATCACACCTCTCTGTTGATATACACTTCCAGTGAATACTCATATGAGGCACCATTTGGCTCCTCATGCATTACAAAGACAGGCATTCTGCCTGTACATTAGCACACCATTATTAGCATTCTGCCTGTGTATTTCAAAAACTACAAAAAGTCACTTTATCAAAAATATATGTTTCTCTTATGACACCGTTATATTTTTAATATGTGTGTACTTGGGGGGTGACCCGGAGGCTGTACCCCAAGGCTCAGGGTCCTGGCTTACTCCGTTACCAAAATACCAGTTTTCAGGTAACTGTTTATTCAGCACTGCCTTTTGTCACCAACCTGGGTTTAAATCCCAGGACAAAATCAACTGCAGGGCAGTTTTAAAACACAGAGAACCAATATTTAGGCAAAAGCTTGCATTCCCCCATCTGCATCTATCATGTGGGGTTCTAAAACCTTCTCTGTTCACATTCAACTTCAATTAACCCTTTGAAGTCCAGATTTCCTTAAAGGACATAATACAGTGGGATTTCCTTAAACTGTAGCTCATTAACCCCTTAAGTCCCAGTGGGTGGGTTATGCAGACCCTGATCCAGCAACAACATCATTTACACAGGGGAATAAGCATTTTCATGTTATTTAACAAGGGTTAAGTCACAGTTCTGGGCCTCAGCCCAGTTAACCCCTTGTCTCCCTGGCGAGGTTAGAGGGGGGCCCTTGGGGAGTAACCCCGTTAATCCCGGGCCAAACCCTCACTATCGTCACACCACCCCCTGAACTTCCGGGGGGGGGCCTAACCTCCCTCCCAGGGGCACCGACTGCCTAAACCCAACATCTCCCAACAAACCTGATGATGCCTCCTCTACAGTAAAGGTTAAAAGTCCCAAGCCGAAGTTGGCTAAAAGTACTTTTAGACAATATAAACACATCTCTAATGTCAGAGAAAACATACACATAATATACACATTGCATGCCTTCATGGCCCCTATGGCTACTAAGGGGTAAATTCTATAGCCACGGTGCGGCCGGTTCCTTTGGTCCGTGGATTTCCACGAATCAGTCTCAAAAAGGGTCATTCGTCTTTTCCAGATTATTTTTTTTAGCACTGACAATCCAATCCGCGGACTCCGCAATCCGCAGATAGGATTCTTAAAAATCCGTGCGGACTGCATCCAATGGCGGTTTTTATCTCGAACAATCTGTCGGCAGATTTTACACCGCAGAATGGATCTTGAATGGAAAGCTCAGGAAATTCTGGGAAACGGGTTTTGACAGTTTCGCCCATCTCTAGTAAATATTATACAGCATTGTTGGCATTTTCTTTCTACTAGTCCGGGGTTTTTACTTCAGTTTTCTATAGTTCAAAGGGAAAATAGAATTCCAATGTGGTCGGATAGTGATTTGCCCAAGATACCCCACACTGAGCAGAGTGACCGAGTTTGAAATCTAAAACTCAAGCTTGTCTGTGTAACATAAACACCCTTAACCGCAATACCACACTCCCCCATCAAGTAACAAAATGAAACCCAAATTAAAGCTGGCTTGAGTCCTAGGCAAAGGGCAGTCATGTCCGGGGGGGGCAATAATATGATATGATGATTAATGTGTGTAACGTGTGGGATTTTATTTCAGACAGTGCTGTGTACATATACGAACAGCCTATCCACTACATGGAACAGTTTGGCCAGTCAAATTCTTGGGAACAATGCGTTACTTCACCCTCTAGCAGTGAAGGTGTTAACAGATATATCGCAATGATAACTTTTAATACCTAGAACATAAGTGGAAACATTCCCCTATTTAGAAGAAATATTGTTTTATGTTTATAAATCTTTATTTTAGTAGTGGCTAAAAGGTTTTTCCTGCCTGTAAAGGCCAACGTTATCCACTTCTGTGCTACCGAAGCCTGCTGTGATCTTTGCTTTCAGGTTCAGCGGCTGCTCTTTTCACAATCTCAGAGAGGGAAGCTGAGGTTGTCACATGGTGCCCCCTGAAGTCCAAGCAGTTCCTGGATTTTAAATTGGGATGGAAGGTTTCAAAATCAGAACTCCCTTCTATACTCAAAGTGAAGTCTTAGAAAATTAGGAGACGGGGGGGGGGGAGGGCATCAACTTCCACCTAAATTGGAAAGTGAAATTAAATTCAGTCAGTCCAGCTTTGGGTTTTTTTGTTGTGGTTTTGGACAGCATAAAATAACATTAGAACTGTTACACGGGTCCCATACTTCAATGGTACACTTCCACCCCACAGACGTTTCCTATGTTTAGTAATATGTTGATGCGAATACGTTTTCAGATCCCCTGAGAGATGGAAAGCACGGATCATTTTCTCAGGACTGCTTTCTAACTCAGGCCCTGGTCACTGCTACTTTGGAGCAAGTGCATTCCTGCCAGTGCCTGAGGCAACAATAAAGTCAGTGAATATTAATCACCAGCGCGAGCTAGTCAGAGTTAAAGGTGTAGTGAGACCAATGTAACTTCATGGCAATGGAAACCCGGATCAATTAAAACGGCGAGAGCAACACAGTCACTCCCTGTACGTCCAGGCGTGAGGAACACACGAGACACGTACGGAGAGATGAAAATGAGGCCTTGAAGGTGTTAACTGAATTGTGTATAAACTGCATCTGTTCTGTGGCACATAGCTGTCTGCAGTTTGAGTGTTGCCTTTCAATCAGCACAGTAGAGATTTTCATCAGGTGTCATTTTCCCACCTTCCCTACGCCTAGTTATTTAGCTGAGGTTAGGACAATTGCACTGCATCCTGTGACCTCAATTTCCCAGGAAAGAACTGAGCTTTGTGGTAATAGAAAAATAAATCCTTCTTTTGTATTAAAGGTGCACTACTTGTGAAGGGGGAAATCTTACACTTTTCTTCACCTGAAAATGAAAATGCTACATTGTATAAACATAAGGAGTGTGGCTATACAATACTAGCCAGCCAAAATTAAAGCTGCAACTTCAAGCAGCACTCCCGGTGACACTACGCTTTGCTCTTTTTAAAAAGAATCCCGCTGATTTCAGCTCCGGAGACCCCCTGCTTCCAGAGATACTAATCTCCGTAGCTGATGACGATATCTCTGCGCTGTTTAAAAATCCCGCGTTACGTGGGCCAATAAGAAGACGTTGGGATGACATTGTGGCTTCCTATTAGCTTGCAGGACGCATGACTTCAAACTTGCCATAGTGTCAACCCAGCCACGGCTCCTCCCAGGTGTAAAGTACAGTATCTTGCACGGTTTTGGATTTTTTCCATCGCACATGGAGGTTGGTGAATAAAGTGCATTTTTTGGAGAACTGCACCCATCCTCTTTTTTTTCTTTGTTCTTAAATACCTGCATTAAATGTATCAAAGAAAACAATCCCATTCAAATCAATAGAATGTTTTCTTTACTACATCTGGAGCAATGGTTTCCTCCCCAGAAATGCATCACCTTTGTCTTGATACATACTGTATGCCTGGAAGATATGAGGGGTAGAGTCATGGCTTGAAGAAAATCTCTGAGTTGCAGAGTAATGTGCACAATGCATCACAACAAGGCGGTAACGCTTACCAACAAGTAAAGAGTGAAATGTAATGACGCACAATATAATTAGGGAATATTCGTTTGTGCGTAGTGTGGGCATGCAAAGCAAGCTGGCACCGAACAGGTCAGTTTTTAAGGAAATCCCTGCTTCAGCAGAGATGGCTCAATCTGTGGCCCAGTCATTATGACTGAGCCACCTGCGCTGAAGCAGGGATATCTCTAATACATGGCCTGTTGGCCGCCCTCGAGGACTGGAGTTGGCCACCATTGATTTAGTACCTCTCTCATACTGTACTTATTCTGCCTTCCAATAGTTCCATGTATCTTTACTTCTCCCACTAACTTACCTTCCTGCCTACCTACATACCTAGGAAGGTAGAAGAAGCAAGGCCCTACGGATTTTATATAATGCAAATTTATTGCCAGTAAATCAGATTTACTGGCAATAAATTTGCATTATATAAAATCCGTAGTGCGTTGCTTCTTGTAGCTTTCTACATACAGTTGGAATACAATTCAGAGTCCCTGATCCAGGAGCCCTGGTAGTTGTATTGATTTTTTGTTATGATCTTTCATTGTTAGGGGTGTGCAGCATTTCCCATATTACATTGTACAGTAGTACCCACATACCTAACCATAAATAAACATATTCATGGTTGTTATAAATATTGCTTTTAACTTATTAAGTGGGTTCCTTTATGGTTTTATGTTTATTTATTACATGAGCCCACTGTACTAATCAATTTAACCCTCTCAATGCTCTGGTTTATAATTTTTATATGTTTTTGTTGTTGCTCATTTTCATAACATCAACTACAACTTTGTTGATATTTTTTATATATTTTTGTATATGCTTAGAGAATATGAAATTTGTGTGCTCTACATATGTACAACTACTGTACAGATACTCCTCTACAGGCATACCCCGCATTAACGTACGCAATGGGACCGGAGCATGTATGTAAAGTGAAAATGTACTTAAAGTGAAGCACTACCTTTTTTCCACTTTACAATGCATGTACTGTACTGCAATCGTCATATACGTGCATAACTGATGTAAATAACGCGTTTATAACAGGCTCTATAGTCTCCCTGCTTCGGTACAGGTACGGTACAGGTACGGTGCCGGTATTGCTGTTCTGGACGTGCTGACAGGCGCATGCGCGAGCTGGCGTTTGCCTATTGGGCGATATGTCCTTACTCGCGAGTGTACTTAAAGTGAGTGTCCTTAAACCGGGGTATGCCTGTATATGTTCTTGTGAATGGGAGGTCTGCGTGCCTTTTACAAAGTCACTACTGGTTCGTTGGTTTTACTATTGACGCGAGACTATAAATTGTCTTACGTGGGTTCTGTGTTCCAACCCAGGATGAAGCGGAAGTAATCTCCGCGAAACGTGCATCAGGATTTGAGGCTAGGCCACCTTGTGATGTTACACGCACCAAACCCGGAAACACTGATAGTCTGCAGTCAGGAAGACAGGAGGAGATCGGGGAATCTGGAGAAGAACGTGTGAGATTGTTGGACTCAAAGAGACTGGTGTTACAACGCAGACCTAAGGGTTTTATGTCCTTAAACCACAAGGTAGTACCTTGTGAGTGAACATCTTGCTTTTATTCTTTTACTAATTGATTAATGGGTACTGTACTATTGGAGTTTATTTATTCCACTTCATATCTCCACAGGTTATGTGGTATATTGGTGCATCACCACAGTAAGCTCACAAAACATAAGTCTCTTTGAAGTAAATCCAATATCCAGGAACCATTACATAATAGCAGAAATAATCTTTCCAGGGTAGAGTGGGGACCTAGTGGTGCCCACACAGCTACCACAACGTGTAGTCCCCAATATGAGTTCATTCACCTCTTGGGTATAATGTGTAAACAGTCCAGCACTAGAGAGGTAAAAACAGAGGGGCTATAGCCCTTTACCTGACTGTGGGTTCCCGATAAGTGGATTCCTCAGCGTGCAGTCCTTAGAAGTAAAGGTCCAGATGAGTAGAAGAGAGAAGGAGCACAGCTAGCTACATCCAGGATGCAAAAATATGAATAAGGGCAACTCCAGGCAAAGGAAAAATTATCTAATCCTTTATTAAACAGCTTAGCAATGGTATAGGACAACGCACCAACGCGTTTCGTCCCGCAGGACTTTCTCAAGGTGTAGGGAAACACGTAGTGGCATACATTTTCACATAAGAATTTTCGCGCCAAAATTAGCCCATAGTGACGTCATCGTCACGCGACCCGGAACTGAGTCGCGTTGCTACTGCACGAGTCAAGCCGAGCCGCGTCAGTGACAGACAGAGCACACTGGGTAAAAGGATTGGTTACAATAGAATGACATTGAATGCAACAACTTTAATCAAAATGAACATAGACAAAATGAAAAAACATAACATGGACAGTTAAAACACTAAATATGAACTAAACGGATATATACTACTACCATAAACCCAAGGAACCCACAATATAATATTAAAGATGAAATAATATAGGAATATAATATAACATACAACAGATATCACAGACACCCCTTAGATAAGAATACATAAACGAGGGATAAAATTTGTCCTCTCAATCATATTGGGTGTGTGTGAACTCCGCTGTATAGGACATATATTGATATGTATAGGTTCAATTAAGGCATAGTAACCCTCTATCCTATATACACATGGGGAATAGATGTGTGTCATTATTCTGTACAATCTATGATCTTTACAATCTAATTCAGATGTACAGAATAATGACACACATCTATTTCCCACCAACGAAACGCTTGGTGCGTTGTCCTATACCATTGCTAAGCTGTTTAATAAAGGATAATATCATTTTT
Source organism: Ascaphus truei (assembly GCF_040206685.1). Classification (NCBI taxonomy): domain Eukaryota; kingdom Metazoa; phylum Chordata; class Amphibia; order Anura; family Ascaphidae; genus Ascaphus; species Ascaphus truei. The sequence goes on along the minus strand of NC_134483.1, from coordinate 516,646,625 downwards.
CCTTTGCCTGGAGTTGCCCTTATTCATATTTTTGCATCCTGGATGTAGCTAGCTGTGCTCCTTCTCTCTTCTACTCATATCTCCACAGCACTACAGAGATATCTGCTTTTAATCTTTAGATATATTGGGATAAAACAATCTGTTTCCCTGAGTGTATGAACCGAGCAGTTTCTTATCTCTCCTGTTTGCTTCGGTTTGGCACTTTGCAGATCGGGCAGACAGATTGTTGAGAGGGGGCTGGGAATGACACGGCGGTCATGGTACATGTCAGTACCAATGACAAAGTCAAAGAAAGATGGAGGGTCCTGAAAACTGATTTCAGGGATTTATGCCTCAAGCTTAACGCAAGTATAGGTAATCCACAGTATCCGATGGTCCGTTATCCGTCGAACTCTTATCTGACACTGCATAATGCAGACCGCTGAATGCATTATTTGATGTCGGAACCGCTTATCCAACGCTCACCGCCATGGATTAACATGGACCCGCAATCAATGGTCCGTTATCAGACAGCGGTTTGCGGGACGGATTCTGGCGGATAAGCGAGGACTGCCTGTACCTCCAAGGTAATATTTTCAGAAATACTACCAGTGCCATGCGCTATGTCAAGGAGACAGTCGAGATTAGGGAGGTTAATGCATGGCTAAGAAAGTAGTTTTTCTACTCCCCCTTCCTACACTAAAAATAGGAGTAGTTTTTAGAGTGACGCTCAATATTCGTGTGTGCACTGAAACATCTTGATGGTTGAAGAAATAATTCAAAAATAGGAACACTGTATTAAATCCATAGGCTCATATGTATAATAATCATTTAAGGGGGGGCAAAATAAAGACCTAGCGGTCAGTCTGCATGACTACCGCAGAAATGGTCAAAAATGCACACCCCTCTTAAGACATAAACATCCCAATTTTGGGTCAGAGGTAAGATACAGGCTATTGCCCATTACCTGCCCTGGGGGTATACTGAAGTCCAGAACGCCAATACAGGATAGAAGTTCCTCTGCGTGCAATCCTAAAGTGTAGAGGCAATAGTAGTAGAGTGGAGCAAAGGTGCACTGCAACTGGAGAGAATCTTGAAGAAATGTCACGGGCAAACTCCAAAGTAAAATTAATTTTTAAATTAAATTAATGTGACGTCACTCCATGTCCGAGGCAGATTGGTTGGGCATGGTGTGCTGTCATGACTGTGCGACGCGGCACTGGTGCGCATGTGCGGCATGGCCCTGCGGACTTTTGGCGCGAAATGACGGCTATATCTAGCAGAAGGTATGTGTTTGATAATACACCTGGATAAAGTCCTACGGGATGAAATGCGTTGGTGCGTTTGTCATGTTCCTCTCCTTGATAGTTTATTCATTAAACATCCTTAATTTTACTTTGGAGTTTGCCCGTGACATTTCTTCAAGATTCTCTCCAGTTGCAGTGCACCTTTGCTCCACTCTACTACTACACTAAAAATAGCACAGACTGATAGCAACCTTAAGTTCTTGCTAATGCAAAAAGCCTTGCAGATAAAATGAGGAACCTTGAAATAGAAGCCAGAAATGAGCAATATGATATCATAGGCATTACTGAAACATGGTAGGATGAAACTCGTGACTTGGCAGTTAATTTAGAGAGTTATTCCCTTTTTCGGAGGGATTGAGCAAGTAGAAGTTGGTGAAGTATGTTTATATGTTAAATCAGATTTTAAACCTATTCAAAATGAAGATGTTTAGGAAGGGTTTGATAAAAATGTAGAGACTTTGTGGATAGCAGTTTTCAGCGAAGGTAAAAGTACAAAAAATATGTTTGTAGGGATATGCAATAAACCACCAAATATCTGTGAGATTGAGGAAGCCAAAATACTTTGGCAAAAAGGAGAAGGCAACACAATTACAGTAGGTCATGTTTTAAAAATTGGTGATTTTAGTTATCCAAACATAGACTGGAGCAATGCGATTAGCAGTAGAATTAAAGGAAACACGTTTTTGGGTGTAATAAAAGACAACTACATTACCCAAATTATTGAGGACGCAACCAGGAGAGGGGCATTACTGGACTTGGTAAGATCAAACAAAGTAGAAGTACAGTAATAACAAATATTCAAGTCAGAGACTATTTGGGAAAGTGATCATAACATGGTCTCATTTGAAATAAACCATATAATAGTCAACAAAGACTTAATTTTAGAAAGTCAGATATATGTAAAGAAATAAAGAGTCTACAAGGAATTCATTGGGATGAAGTTCTTGCAGGAAAAAATGTGGAAGATAAATTGTCAGTCTCTAAAACATTGTTAGATAAATGTTCTTATCAGTTTATAGCCTTTGGTAAAAAAAAATAAAAGAAACCAATCTAAACCTACAGTATGTGGCTAAATAAACCGATATGGGAGAAAATGGAAAGGAAGAGGAGGCATTTATATTCTTAGGCCTGGGACATAGTACAGCAGGCCGTGCTGAGCAGATGCACTTACCCCCTGCATCTGTCATCAGCGCGGCTTTAGCAGTCGCTTCTGCACGCTTCCGCATGCGTGCGGAGGCTCAGATATTTTGAGCAGACAAGCAAGTTTAAATGTCGGCGCCGAGGGGAGCGGAGGAGCGGTCACGTGACCGAAAACAGCCAATGGGAGCGAGGGACTGGCCCCGCCTCCCGCCACGCCCCCAAATCGCACTCACTGCCTCGCCTGCCAGGACACAAAAAAGCTCCTGCTTGAGCAGGCGAGGCAGAGCAGGAGCGCGGATTAGCGCGGCCCGAGGCACCATGCCCGAGGCCTTAGGCTGCGCTTATGGTGCAGGCTACGATTGCTGGGAAAATCAAATTGAGATGACCTTCAGCGACCGCCACCAAGCCATCGTTGTGGCAGCAATTAATTTGTTTTGACGTCGCGGTTGCCGGCACTATAAGCGCAGCCTTAGTCAGAAGGGACAGAGGCAGCATAGCAGAATTATAAGGAATGTAACAAAAGTTGCAAAAAGGGCAATCAAATGAGCAAAAGTTGAAACAAAAAAAAAAAAAAGAATTGCAATAGAAAGTAAGATGAACCCTAAAAAGTTCTTCATATACCTGTACGTAAAAAAAAAGAGAATGCAAGACACTTTCATTGTGAGATGGGCTGACACATTAGGGGAGATAAGGAGAGGGGAGAGGTATTAAATACATTATTTGCTTGACTAAGTAGTCAATTACAAAAATAGTGCCACAGGAGGAAGTCACAACCTCTATATTAATGAACAATTGGTTAACAGAGGAAGAAGTGCATAGGTGCCTTGATAACATTAAAGTAAATAAGGCACCTGGCCCTGATAGCATACATCCAGGAGTTCTTTAGGAGCTAAGTTCAGTAATAGCCAAACCATTATATTGCAATGAGCGTAAACATCCATTGCTGTTGGCAAGAGTAGTAGATTGTTAATGCTTTGAATCTATTGGGATTTAAGGGGTTAAATCCTTTTCTTAGGATAGTTGCTAGGGGAATATGTGTAAGAACTAAAGGTTTTGCAACATTGTAGCCCGTATGTTGTCTTGGCAACCCTGGAGGGCATCAGAAAGGAGTTTCTGGCATATTCTGGAACCTTCCTGTGAGGGCTTATAAATAAGGGTTCTGAGCTTGGGCCAAGTTAGTTCAGAGTTCTAATTTCTTAGTTATTGCAGTTCCAGTTTTTATTTGCAGATAACCCTGTAGGCAGCGGCGGATTTCAACATCTGCCGCCCCTAGACGGCCACCTCCTCACTGCTGCCCTCCTTTTCCTTCCAAATCGCAACATCAAATGACGCCCCGGACATCACTAATGTGACGTCACACGCGTCGTGTTGCCATGGTAACGTGACGGCACAACGTCATTTGACATCCCGTTACCATGGCGACGAGACAGCGTTATTTGATGCTGCGATTCGGAAGGAGGAGGGTGGCATCAAGGAGGCGGTTGCCACATGTAACTGCGTTCACATCAGGCCAGATAGGCCCGAGAGCGCAGCAAATGTATATGGGGCGGACATTTTTGCCATCCTCAAATTTTGTCGCCCTAGGCCTGGGCCTGTCGGGCCTAATGGGAAATACGCCACTGCATGTAGGGCTACAACAGCAGAGGGGTGGGACTACATCGCTAGTCCTGGACTTACCAGCTGGAGGCGAGAGCAAGTTACCGTAGGTTCTCAAGATTCATCTAAGCAGAGGTTAAAAGATGAGCTTCTGGCTACATTGCTAGTCTTCCTTCTGAAGGATGAGCTTCTGGCTACATTGCTAGACTTCCTTCTGAAGGATGAGCTTCTGGCTACATTGCTAGACTTCCTTCTGAAGGATGAGCTTCTGGCTACATTGCTAGTCTTCCTTCTGAAGGATGAGCTTATGGCTAAAATGATAGTCTTCCTTCTAAATTGAGATCTTCCAGAGACCGGTCACAGTTCCTATAAAAAGCTTATGGCATGCAGTGTCTAGTGCCTTTTAAGTGATGTGCTTTTGGTACTGGGTGGTGCCGGCAGCCCAGTCCAGGTGATTTGTGCTGTAATTCATTTATAAATAAAGGATCCCTGTTTTACAAGGAAAGTGTCTGTGTCCCTGAAGATACCAGCAGCTGAATGGAAAGCTCGAATATTTAATATTCAAGGACTACATTTCCACAGGGTCACTACCACAAGATTAGCGTATATTTAAAAAGGGAGTAAGATCACAACTGGGGAATTACAGTCCTGTAAGTCTGACATAAATAGTGGGAAAGCTACTTGACGGTTTAGTACAGGATAATATTCAGGAATAACAAATGGTTAACAAAATTATTAGTAATATTCAGCATGGATTTATGAAGGACAGGTCATTCAAAATTAACCTTTTTGGTTTCACTTAGATCGCAATGGCTTTTAATACGGTGCCACACAAGAGGTCAGTGTACAAAATAAAGAAAATTTGTCTCGGAAAAAATATTTGTACATGGATTGAAAACTGGTTGAAAGATAGACAACAGAAAGTTGTAATAAATACAACTTTAGCCTAACCTGAAAAGGTTCTAAGTGGCGTAGCTCTAGGTTCGGTACTGGGGTCCCTGCTTTTTAACTTGTTTATTAATGACCTTGAGTTGGCATGGAGAGCTAAGGCTCCATCTTTGCTCACTAAATTATGTGGGGTTGTAAAATCAGAGCAGGATGTCATTTCTCTACGGAATGACTTGTGTAAACTGGAAACTTGGGCAGATAAATTCTGGCAGGTGATGTTTAATATGGATGCATCTAAAGTTGTGAATTACAGATGTAGCAAGACGTAATGTCTCCAGAGTCGCGGCTGAAAAAGATTAAAGCTCATGCTTCTGCATAATCCTCCGGGGCAGCAAAGGTCACGCAACTTGCCCAAGTGCCACAGAGTCTCGATACATCTGTACAAAATGGGGCAAAATGAGGTCAATCTTTGATGGAGAAGGATTTAGGAGTGCTTCTGGAAAGCAGGCTTAGCAACAGTGCTCAATGTTAGGTGATGGCTGCAAAGGCAAATAAGATATTATCTATATAAAACAGGGTATGGATGGAAGGGAAGAAAGCATCATTTTGCCACTGTATACATCCTAAGTAAGACCACACCAGACATTATGGAACAAGAAAAAGTACAGAAAAGAGTCACCAAATGAATAAAGGGTATGGGAGGTGTGACATGATGAAAGGCTAGCTAAATTAGATTCATTTACATTAGGAAAGAGGCATCTAAGAGGGGATATGATAACTATATACAAATATATTCAGATATTCAGTCAATACCAGCAACTTTCACCAGAACTATTCATCCCAAGAGCAGTACAAACGACACAGGGGCATCCCTTAAGACTGGAGGAAAGGAGATTTCACCAGCAACAAAGGAAAGGGTTCTTTACAGTAAGGGCAGTTAAAGTGTGAAATTCATTACCCATGGAGACTGTGATGGTGTGAGATTCATTACCTAGTATATCTGTGATGGCAGATAGGGCCGCCGAGAGGGAGGAACAAAAGGTAAAGATGTCCTGGGCCCGGAGGCTGTGAGGGCCCGGCGGCCGGCACTGCAATTGGCCCCTACCTCTGGGCAGGCCGGCTACCGGTCACGGCTAGGCCCTGGCTCTCCATCAGATGGATGCCATCTTGTCCCACGCCGAGCTTCCAGCTTCTGACGTCAGCGTGCCGGGCCCCTCTAACGTCAGCGCGCCTCAGCTTCTGGTGCGCGCTGACTGGAAGCTCGGCGTGGGACAGAGTGAGGAGGCCTGGAGCTGATAGAGAGTCAGGGCCGGCCGCGACCAGCAGCCGAGCCTAGCCAGAGGTTGGCTCCCCCCAGCAGCCACCCGTCCCGACCATCCCCAAGGTATGTCTACTTTTTTTATGTGTATTAAGGGGGAGTGGGGGTCTTTTATATGTATTGGGTGGAGTAGGGGTCTTTTTATATGTATTGGAGGGAGTGGGGGTCTTTTTATATGTATTGGGGGGACTGGAGGTCTTTTTATATGTATTGGGGGGAGTGAGGGTCTTTGTATATGTATTGGGGGGAGTGGGGGTCTTTTTATATGTAATGGGGGAGTGGGGGATTTTTTATATGCGTTGGGGGGGGGTTTATATGCATTGGGGCTTTTAATATATGCATTTTTTTTATATATATTCATTGGTTTTTTTTATATGCATTGGGGATTTTATATGTATTGTTTTTTTTAAAATATGTATTGGTGGTCTTTTTTATATGTATTGGGGAGGTGGAGATTTTGTTGTATGTATTTGGGGGGTTTGTATATATTTTGGAAGGTGGGGTGTTGTATATATTTGGGGGTTGCAGATTTGTTTGTTGCATTGGGGAGTGTTTTTTTTGGTATATATTTTGTGTGGGGAATTATGTGAGGGGGGAGGGAATTGAGTGAGAGTTGTGTAATTGACGGAAGGGGGAGAGGAGAGAGGGGGGGTTGAGGGAGTGAGGAAGAGGGAATCAGGGAGAGAAATACATGTGAGGCGGGGTGCGTGGGGGGGGGGCGGGATTGAGTAAGAGTGGAGTAATTGATTGAGGGGGAGAGTGAGGTGAGACGGAGGGGAGAAAAATACAAGGGAAATAGAGGGGGCGAGCGAGGTGTAAAATGGGGGGCTCGCGAGGTGTCAAATAGGGCTTGCAACACTGCCATTTAAGTCAAGGTAGGTGTGCTATGGTTGGGGGTGGGGGTGTGCCCTGTTCCTTGCATTTGTCCTTGGTCCCAAGATTTCTGTTGGTGGCCCTGATGGCAGATATAATGGATATACTGTAAATATACATATTGGATGAGTATCTTTCGTCTAATGTTAATATAGAGTAGGTTGAACTCGATGAACATGTCTCTTTCCAACCTCAGCTACTACGTAACTATGTAACATATACACTCTCCCTTCCATGTCACCCCTCACAGTCACTTTCACTCATGGCCCACCCCATATTCACTCTCTCCCATCCATGTCACCCTCTCCCCTTATATGTCACTTTCTCATCCTCCTTTGTCATGCAACCTTACCATGTCACTCTCACACATGTATTGTGTGGTTCTAATGCTCCTGCATTCATTTAATATGAATCTATAGTAGTAACAATTGATTTGTAATTTTTTTTCTTTAATGCAATATTCTGGCCTTTTGAATTGATTTGGTCATTTTTTTTATGTTTGACTTGATTTAATGTAAATTTTTGCTCCACTAATTATAAGTGTATATTTTTCCCTATATTCAGGTCTGTATCCAGCCAGTGATACAGTAAGTGCAGCACACAGGTTTTGCTGTCCTGCTCTTCACAGTGCTAAATCTTTCCTATCTTGCCTCCCAGACGGTTTGACTTACCTGTAATCCTAGGTGCCACCCCAACTAAGAAACCTTAGAAAGGAGTGGAGTCAGTGGTCAGTGAGCCATTTCAAACTATTAGCACTGTGCTCTAATTCAGAGATCTTAATTGATTTGAAGAAAGAAGGTATTAGAACAATATTTATTTATTATTCACTCCTTTCCTCTCTGGCCCCATCTTTATCTATCCTTTTTCTTTATCTTTTCTATGTTATAAAATAAAAAATAAGAATAATTGGTAATTAAAAGAATCAAAAAAGATTAGATATATCGTTTGGATATGGAACATATAGAAAATTGTAAAGAAATCATATAGATAAGATAATTATATTGGCTAAGATAGATATACCGGTATTAAAAAAGTTAAAACATATATTAAAAATGTAAAGGGATAAATATTGTTCTATTGTCAAAATTGCATATGTAAATAAGATGTTAATATATTCATGTAAAATAATAAAAAAATATTGAAACAAAAAAAGAACAATATTTATAATGTCTATGGTAAGGTTAAGACATTTAATACATAAAAAGTCCCTTTTAATATAAAATAAAGTGACATTATATTTCTATATAAAAGTACTCTGCATGATTTGGTACAATTATACTATACTACATTAGACAAGGTAGTGAGACACTTTGGGCATCTTATTCTTCTGGCATCATTTACCAAAGCTTTGGTCCATTGTTTCAATAAAAAAAGAAACGGCAAAGAATACATGGTTGTTAATTTAAACCCCAAACTACATTTTAAAAGACCTTTTAGGAACCTGTTTGGTTTCCATTCTTTTTTTCTTTTCGTATTATTATCCTCTCCTCAGATCTATATTTAAAATCACTAATGTGGATACAGACAAAAATATGACGCAGCAGAGGGATTCCTGCAGCTACAGATGCAGCCATCAGTATTAGATCACTTGCCTTGGAAAATCTGGGGCAATCTCACCGTAAATGCCTCAACATTTCTGTGAGATTCCTAATGGCCCATCGGATTAACCCCGCTGGGGGGTTGGGGGGGGGGGGGGGGCAGTCCCTGCAGTCCCATTCAAAGAGAATGGGACTGCAGGGACCCCTGCTGTGTTAATCCGATGGGCTTTAGGAATCTCACAGAAATGTTGAGGCATTTACTGTGAGATGCCTTAGTTTTTACCCAGGCAAGTGATCTAATACTGGTGGCTGCATCTGTACTACAAAAAATGTTAAGAAGAATGAATTTGGGATTTCGCTGTGTGGTTGTGCATTTCTAACAGGAACTCAGTTCCTCAACAGAATAAAGTGCAAGAACTTGGTTCCTGTAGGTTCCCAACCCCCTCTAGCCCTACTTGGATACCCCCAATATTGATAATAGAGGTCAAATAAATGGGTCAGCTGTTTATCCTAACAGATTACAATTAATTATCTTAGTGTAGCCATGTGTAAAATTGGTATACAGATCTCCTTCATGCTGGCAGTAATCCTGGTAAGTAAGCAGGGTTGCCAGTAACAATCATGGAGGTTTGCCCTCAAACCCTGGTGAGGTGTCATATGTCACAAAGGAAGTGACAACATGCTTTGTGTCCACTATTAGTGACACAGAGGGGTGTCTGTTTCTGGAGGTGATATAAGACACAGCACTGCCTAAAGTTAGTGTGTTCTGTCAGTCTGTTCAGTGAGAGTCATGTGGAGTGTCTGCAACAGTGTTGCAGGGTGTCAGAGCAGAGCCAGACAGTGCAGGTGTCTGATGCAAGAGCTGTGAGGCTGTGCAGCTGAAGTGGCAGAGAGACAAGCTGCTTACCCACTGTAGCCAGGGACCTGGTACAGATGGTGCTCTCCCTTAGGGGAGAGGTGGACTACCAATTTAATTAGGAGCAGAGGAACCTTCTGAAGGGGGGTACCTCGACAAGATAAGCGGCTAAGCACGACCGCTATGAGGTGCAGTCTGTCCATGGAAATGATAATAAAGATGCCCTTGTTCACTACATCCCTTCTGTGTGAGTGTGGAGTCATTCTGCAGAAGGAGGTACCACAGAGGAGTTCCCCATCAGATACAAACCCCTGCGGCCGCAGAGATCCTGATGGGGTGGAGGCGCTGCATCGTATGTGAGTAGGACTCAGAGACACTACCTCAGATGCCTATCATGGTGATATTCCCCTATACCAACCAGCGGGAGACTCAGGAGTCATGTAAGCCAGCAGGTGCACCACAACATACACAGACATGTAATGGGGGGTCAGTAGACCACAGGGGCCAATGTGAGATTGGGGGGGGGGGGGGCGGTGTCTAACCGTTACATTTTTGGAGGCGCTGCTGAGATCTGTATCAACAGGACAGGCTTTTGCTAGGCACACTAGGAAACAGGGAGAGTGTATGCTGCCAGTCAGTGCTGTGGGATGTGGACGGAGCCTAGGGGTAGTCAGGAGTGTGATGGAATTGTCAGCTCGCAAAGCACCACCTAGGATCCTGAGAGGAGTACAGTGGGTCTGGAGCCAGGGCTATAGCTGTTCGAGTCACCTTGAGGCAGCTAGTCGTAGGATGCCTGAAGGGATAGCCTGGATAACTCGGGTCAGGAATTCTGGAGAGGATCTGCGTTAGTGGTGGCCAACAGGAGGTAGACGCCCTAGTACTGCATGGGAGAAGCCAGAGTACTCTAGCCAGGACACTTACTGCAGAGCGCAGACTGGAGGGAGGTGGACACAGCATACACAGAGAGTGAGCCTAGCCTGAGGTAGTGAACATGAGTCAAACATACATTAGATACATGTAGGTGGTGCATCGTGGCATTCTTTATTGCATCGAAAAGGCAGCTGCCCCGCAGAGAGGAGCACCATGTGTGATAGTAGAAATTACCAAGTAAAGATGGCGACCGCAAGAGGTGAAGTTCCGCGCGGTGCGGAGAATCAAAGATGGCGGCCAGCACCAGACGGAGAGAGCGCACGTGGTGTGTATACCACAGAGGAGAGAGTTGCAGAAGGGACTTTTGCAAGCATGTTATGGAGCGGCGCCAGGGCTATGGCCACACCGTTTTTGTCCTGCCTAGGATCCCGGGGTGCTACCATGGAGGACAGTGTGGAGGACATTGTTGTAATGTGCGGTGTGGATGGAGAACCTGATTACCAGAAGGTGATCCCAAGACAAAAATCTACCTCAGTTGCTATTGTGAATGGCCGTGTAAACCAAGATGGCGGTTCCCGCTTCCCTGGGAGACCGCGTGGGCCGATTGAAGAGAATTCTGCAAATGCTAAGATTGCAGAAAGTTGGCCGGGATTGGTGCCAAAAAGAGAACCCCACCCTGCTGGGGGAAATGGCGAGAAAGCTGTGGCCGCACCCTCCTGGACTGCGACAGGCTCAGAGCCAGTGCTGGGTCACCCAGTGAATCTGTGGGACCCTCCCTTAATATCTACCAGGGGGAGGGGTTTCTATCTCTGCCAATCGAGAGTGAAGATAGCTGAGGGAGGAGCTAAAGGGGTGACCCCTGCCCCTCAGTTGCGAGGAGCTGGTGAACAGGAGAGACCACTGTGCAAAGTGTCACCCTTAACCAGTACAACAAAGAACGAGATGGACATTGGGGTATACCCCTATTCATTGCCCGGAGGCTTCCTGGTAGTAAAAGCTGGGGACAAAGAGACATTGCGGTGCCTGTGTATGCAGTGCAGGTTGCCCGGCAGAGAAGCCAGCACCACGGCAAGGTGTCCCCAATGTGGCATCTACTATCTGTGGGTCGTGCAGCCCATTGTGCCGAGGCATAACGTGGAGGCAGGAGGAGACACAGCCAAGCCGACGGCTGAAGCCTCCTACCAAGTCAAGACATAGAAAACTGATCCCGGAGAATGGGGATCGCTACTGATGATTGCTACGGAGCAGAAAGAAACTGGGGCCTGCAACCACAGCGAGAACCCGGAACCTCGCTGGCGGTCCCCTGCGGAGGTATCGCTACCCGTGTCGGAGTCAGCTTCATCAGAGGAGGAGCAAGCCAGCCCGACATCGGTGGTGATGCGCCTACCGGTGGGCCACTACAGCGGTGCTGAAAAAGAGCCAGCACTTACCTGCGTTGTAGTGGAGCTGAGTCCGGAGAGTCCACGATCCCCTGCGCTAGTGCGACTGGAGCGGATGAGTCCCACGGCCGTGGTGACTCCCCGTGCGGAAGGCGGAGAGGACCTCATCGCAAGCCGACAAGCGGTGAGACACCTTCTGACCCCCCACAGGCTCCGATGGAGGCGACGGAGAAGGAAGGCCCAGCCAAGGCCCAAGCGGAGAAGCGGGAACAACCATCACATCCGGCGGCGGATGTCGAATTGAAGGAAGAGGTTCCGGTGGGGAACCCAACCCAAGATGGCGCCTCCTCCCACGAGAACTATGACGTCACTTTTGGTGGCCACAGCGGAGCCGACCGGAAGCTGCTGTCGCCGCCGATGATCGACACCAGTCTGTCCCAGGAAGACATGGACAGGTGTTGGCAAGCGGTGAAGAAGCAGGGCAGCAAAAAGAATGGTGAGCCTGCTCTGTCCAAGAAACCACTGTCCCCTGAGGTAGGCCGTGACCTAACCAAGTCAAGGACGTTACCCCGGACACTGTTGCTGCCCCGGCCCCAGCCCAGAGTCACTTTGCCCATGCCATTGCCCCTATCAATGCCTCAGCTATTTCGGGTCCCCACCATAGTCACTGTGGGTCATTGGGTAAATGGGAAGGCCCCAAGCCACTTACGGATTACCGGTGCGGGGTGGGTTTGGTTCCGGACTCTGGGGTTACTACCAATGTTGTGCCTATTGTGTCTGTTGCCCGGGTAAAACCCTATGTGCCTCCAGTGTCGGCAAGAGTTGCCAGGAATCGCAAAAAAGCTTTACTTTATTTCCACCATCCATGGGAGGGGGAAATTGAGTTTGAAATGGGTTCCACTGATGAGGAGAGGGAATCTAGTTCTGGTGAAGAGACCAGTGATGGGGAGAAGAATTGGGATACTGATAGTTCCATAAAAAATTGGGATCGTGAAGTATCCGATGAGAATTAGTATAATGAGACAGTAGAAAAGATAGCTTACATCTCCAGGAGATGCCTTAAGGAAGTGTATGGGCATGATCCTCTCAGCCCACTAGCATCTAGGCCAGAGTTATGGGCTGATTGTGGGTGTCCAGTATGTCACCCAGAGTGTTACAGCATTGCTGCTCTAAACCCAGTGGACCATGCTGTGCGCAGGCCACCTTAAGAGGGTATGGTAGTACCAGTAATGGATACTCCATCAGGGAGTAATCCTGGTTGTTATACCATCTAAGTTAGGATGTTTTCTGTTGATATGTTTCATGTGGGAAGATGTATTCCTATGATGTATGGTATGATAATGTATTTCTATTCTAACATGTATTGATGTGTTTTGCAGTGCTACCTGAAGGAAGGTTCCGCAAATTTATATCCCAGCCGGGCCATTGGGTTCCACCAGGGGGAGAATATAGCCATGTGTAAAATTGGTATACAGATCTCCTTCATGCTGGCAGTAATCCTGGTAAGTAAGCAGGGTTGCCAGTAACAATCATGGAGGTTTGCCCTCAAACCCTGGTGAGGTGTCATATGTCACAAAGGAAGTGACAACATGCTTTGTGTCCACTATTAGTGACACAGAGGGGTGTCTGTTTCTGGAGGTGATATAAGACACAGAACTGCCTAAAGTTAGTGTGTTCTGTCAGTCTGTTCAGTGACAGTCATGTGGAGTGTCTGCAACAGTGTTGCAGGGTGTCAGAGCAGAGCCAGATAGTGCAGGTGTCTGATACAAGAGCTGTGAGGCTGTGCAGCTGAAGTGGCAGAGAGACAAGCTGCTTACCCACTGTATCCAGGGACCTGGTACAGATGGTGCTCTCCCTTAGGGGAGAGGTGGACTACCAATTTAATTAGGAGCAGAGGAACCTTCTGAAGGGGGGTACCTCAACAAGATGAGCGGCTAAGCACGACCGCTGTGAGTGGCAGTCTGTCCATGGAAATGATAATAAAGATGTTCACTAGATCCCTTCTGTGTGAGTGTGGAGTCATTCTGCAGAAGGAGGTACCACAGAGGAGTTCCCCATCAGATACATCCCCCTGCAGCCTCAGAGATCCTGATGGGGTGGAGGCTCTGCAACGTATGTGAGTAGGACTCAGAGACACTACCTCAGACGCCTGTCATGGTGATATTCCCCTATACCAACCAGCGGGAGACTCAAGAGTCCTGTAAGCCAGCAGGTGCACCACAACATACACAGACATGTAATGGGGGGTCAGTAAACCACAGGGGCCAATGTGAGATTGGGGGGTGTCTAACCGTTACATTAGTATATGTTCTAAGAACAAAACATGAAGCTAAATACCCTGTACTAGCAGGACAATTCACAGGATGGTTCAAGTCTCTAAGCTACAGTACAGTTCCCAAGACACTTAGCTTTAAACTCCTTGTGCTTCCTAGTCACCATGTCATTGCTGTGACACGTCTCATGTTTCTCCCATCAACCTGTCTCTTAAATTGTCAGATGATCCTCTAATGTTATTAAAATGTCATCCTTCTGTTTCCTAGTCCCGTGTGCAAAACGTTCAGAAAGCAGAAAACTCTGATAATTTGGTGCTGGGCTGTCAACACTGAATGTTGAAATAGAAATCTATTTAGAACTTGGGAGAAACGTTTCATAATCCTTGTACTGGATTTCACAGTCTTTAATTTATTGTCCGAATTCCAGAATAGTGTGAACTAAATATATGAATCTTTATTAAGACCCCTTAACCCTTACACATACACACTTGACTTGAATGGGAGTTACCACTGGAACGGGTGCGATAACTCAAACTGCTACTTGATACCCTTTAATCTCATTACTCCATATCAGCCCCTTGCCCCAAATATATCCCAAAGACTGCTCCAATATCACATTGCTTTTTTGTTTAACCCAAATCCACCATGTCATCAGCTCTTGGTTTTGTAACAGTGGCTGTGGAATAAAACTTTGTTAGAAGACATGCTACTCCATGTCACTTACATTAGCAGCAGAGTACCGTGAGCTCTCTGTGCTTACCCTTGGGCAGCCATTGGTAAAGTGTGTTTTCATTGGTTCAGAAGGGGCTGTTGCCTTCAGGAATTGTTTGAAGTAGAACAATGTGTAAAGTGAGATATACAATCTGCAGAATGTTCTCTATTGCCTAATTTTCAATACCGTGCTAAAAACAAAATGACAGCCTAAGCAAAACCACAGATTGGACATAATTGTTTGAATATGGTTGGCTCAGTTCCTAGAAAATATTCCTGGGCACTTGGGAGTAGGTGACAACTGAAAGCTTCTGGCTCTAAAAAAAAAAAAAAGGGATAACAAATGTCTAAAGAACACCGAGCAAAACTTCATGCAAAAGGCATCATTTGGTGTAGTGGATAAAGGGTGAAGGTTCTTTATAAATTGCCATGATTTGCCTTTTATACTCCATCTGATACTGTATTGTGACACAAACGCATATATACTACTCTTTTGGGAAGAACACTGAAAAACATTTAATTTTTTTTAGGGGGAATCACTGCTTTAGAAGTCAGGCCTAATCACAATGGGCCCGCCTCAATATGCTGTGAGGCTTTTCCCATGCTCAGGAAAATTTCAGCTCCCATCACTTTTTTTTTATTCATGTGGCTGAAGCTGACATCTTCCCAGGCAGTGGAAACATGGCTTCACAGCATACTGTAAAGAGGCCAATTACTTCTCCGTTGCCAACTCGTTCTGTTTTCAGTGTGGACCCTTAAGTAGCTGCGTAGGTCTAATTCAATTATTTATTAAAGTATTGTACATTTGTGGCCTGGATTTCAAAATGGAAACATCTTACTTCATGCCATAAATGTTAGCTATGTTAAAGATGGTGTTACATGGCTGAGTGGTTTCATTTTAATGCAACTTCAATATGGGTTGCGAATTGGTATAGCACTTTAGTACTGGCGGTTTCTGAACACAATTTGTTTATAAAGTTGCCCTTTGTGACTATGTTCAGTCCTGGAAGAGACTTTTGGCTTGAATGGGCTGTAAGGTATCTTACAGAGCTGCAAGGTATCATATGGCAGAAGACTGCTTAGTAAATATGGCTCTACACTCTGAAGTCAGTTTTTGGACACTCACTACTGTTGGCATAACGTGAGTGCTGGAGTGGCTGAGGTAGAGAGAGTGCCACCGCCCCTTTCAGCACAGTGCCACCCCGTGATCGCTGCGCGGGAACGTAACATCCAGTCAAACGCGATATCCCATAGAAAACGAGAAAATAAGCCCATGACGTATGTTCTGTCCAAAGCTCACTGTGGCAAGTGAGATGGGACAGGCAGCTCAACGCAATCCCATATACTAAGCAAGCGGAAGGTTCTTAATTGCTTAAGTGTTTATTGGAGACAACAATACAAATAAAAAGGGGGAAAGATACTGGGGTAAACTCTGTGGCATGGGAGCAATGGAAGGCAGAGGGGGACTAGAAAGGCAAATAGGATAATGCAAGGTAAAGGTACAATCACTTTACCAGAGGAGATAAGTGAGGTAACTGCTCAAGATGGCTGCTGGCTGAAAGAAAGCGTGCTAGCCTGGACAAACAGGAAATAGAGCTGGGCTGTGCCAACTAGCAGGGGAAGGAGGTGCAGCCCAACTAACAGAGGAAAAGGGCATTGCCAAGGCAACAGGCTGGGAAGCCAAGGGAAATAGTTACATTACTGTAGTAACAACATAACACTGAGGATTGATTGCTGCCTCAGAACTGGGAAAATACAGAGAGGTTCCAGGACAACGTAGCTAGTGCGTCATTTAGCCCCTGGATTGTCAGACCTCACGAGGTGGTACCTACCTTATGAGACGCTCAAGGGGTTACAATTTTCTTGGCCCCCATGGTCATGATCCCAATGATGTTGTGTCTTTCTGTGTTTCAAGGGAGGCTGATCTGGAGGCTATATTAAAACACACCAAAGAGAAGCACCAGTACTGCAAAGTTTTAGAGCTTCTGTAGCAGTGAACTGGTTAATGAAATAATCACAGGGATATTTTTTTTCTGTACTATAACTATATGTACTGTATCTGCCTATTCAGCTTAAGGCAAAATATTTTTATTTATTTCTTAGCTTGAAACCCTGTGCTTCACAAAACGTAACCCTTATAATAACATTTCTCATTTAAATCCTAGCTTATGCTACAAATTGCACAATGCCAAATAACCAGAGTACATGTTCGATGTGCGCAGCGGACAAAGTACAGATGAAATTATTCAAAAGAGGAATGATATAAAGAAGCTCTATAAGAATGTATAAAAGAAAGAATCTTTACAGACACTCAAATATATTAATCAATAGGGCTATGAAATAGGTAGTTAGTAGAGGAGTTCATAGATGGAGAATTACACCTTAGCTGAAATAAATACTATTTGTCTGTACAGAGTAAATACAGTGAGGGAAATCCCTTCTACACGGATGGAATTTCACTTTCTGCACAGTGCTAGAAAATAAATTGTAAACCAACATAGGAACCAAGCACCGAAAACCATACAAAGGAGAAAACTTTCTGTTCCCCAAGAACTCACATACATCCTTAATGGGGGGGGGGGGGGGGGGAACAAGCTAAATATTGTATTGGCCAGAATTTAACAGTACCCTTACCTTACCTTTTTTAGAATTGTGAAATGATCGACGAAAGTCCCCGCAAACTGTTTACGATACTCTGACAAAAGCCTAAACGTTCAGCAATTTTCTTTAGTTCCCAGCAAAATGTAAAAGCAACACTTTTGTTGTTCGAATATTTCCAATTTTTTTTGCTTAGGGGTATAATCTTGACGCGCAGAAGCGCAGCTCAACGCGTATTCAAGCTGGAGAAACACTTAGCGAAAATGTAATTACATTTAGCAAAATATTTAGATTTCTACGGGGAAATGAACACTTCTGAGAATTGGTGAACTTACACTGCCAAAGTTTTCACTAGCCACAAACATCTTAATGTGGTCACATTCAGGAACTTTGACAAATGTTTTACCTCCACCACCCCCCCCCTCCTAGTACTGATAATAACAAATGGAAGAATCATTACAGATGCATTAAAGAGTTGTTAAAAGGTGACAACCAGGGGAGGGGGAGGGGTGGAGGGGGAAGGCGAACCCTCACTATAGCCTAGTAAGAGTACGAATAGGAGGTGCTTTAA
Organism: Ascaphus truei; assembly: GCF_040206685.1. Taxonomy (NCBI): domain Eukaryota; kingdom Metazoa; phylum Chordata; class Amphibia; order Anura; family Ascaphidae; genus Ascaphus; species Ascaphus truei. The sequence goes on along the minus strand of NC_134483.1, from coordinate 516,628,728 downwards.
AGGGAAGTTAATTGCAAAAATAAACCCAAAAAGGAGGTCCCAGCATATCAAGCACTCGGTTCCCAACAGTGTGGAGTAGTTAATCATAATAATTAAAATATAAATCTTTAATAATAATCTCGGATATTAAAATAAAGGCTTAATTAAGTGACTACAACTATAGTAAACACGTCGAATATTAAAAGTGAATTGCCAAGTACAGTTGTCTCAGCCAAAGTTAGCACTGCGATGAGAAATAAAAAAGTAGTCGATCTATTTCTGGCTCAGTCGCTTGTAAGCTAAGCTCAGCTGATTAAAAATATCGTGGTTGTGTAAATCGCACGATGTCTGCATCAGCAGTATCAGTTTGTAGCGCCCCCGTGTGGAGCGGAGTGTGATCACGCAGAGATCAGAAGCTCCTCTATCAAATGCAGAGTCTTAGGCCGCGTCCAGGCGGAGAGCTTGCACGCGCGCTCGCATCAAAACAATAAAAGTAAATTGTAGGGTCCGGGCTGCGTGCACATGAGCGTGCAGAGGCGCAATGCTTGCCGAGACAAATATTTTTGTATTTGTTGTGCTTGCCCTGGTCACGTGCGCAGTTCGGACAATGAGGGCGAACCGCTCACGTGACGTCACGGGCATGACCCCGTCACGCTCCCCCCCCCCTCCTACGCGCACAACTAGCTGGCCAGGAACCTCTTGATCAACATGAGTGTCTGAGGTCACGGCGCTAGAGGGCCAGCACGCTCGCTTTAACCCTGGACGAGGCCTTAGTAAGCAAAGTTGCTTAGCTTCAGGCGGCAGAGGTATACCAGGGTGCAGCTCCTACAGGTGCTGTGTATATAATGGAGCACCCAAAGTATGAAAAACTGTCCTGTGTGAAACCGACCCGAACCGGGAATCGTGCAGACCCTGGTCGGGTGGATGCTACTTAAACTAGGTAATAGTTACACGACTCAGGCAATTGCGGGAAGATTGGGTCCTGGGTTGTAGAAAACACCACAATGTCAAACTAATTCCCACCTCAAGAGAAGAAAATGACTTTCAAAACAAAATATAAAAGAAAGCGCTTGTAAGCGCATATTAGGGGGAGGCGCGGCTGCTCTCAGTATCCACCATAATCAAATACTCTCCCTATGTGACGTCATAGCAAAATGGACGTCGCTGAATGCAGCTTCTGTTGTTAAAAGGTGGCTTTAACAAATTTGCAGTAAAAGTAGAGAATAATAAATGACATATCTTTAATAGCACTAACACATACACTAAGTGCTGCTTTATTTGTAAAGTAATGGGTTTAACTGGAACATAACTCAGAGCAAAAGGACTTCGGGCTCCTTCTGCTCAGTGGGCTAAAGTTAACCTACACTGGTTTTATGTGTTAGCTAGTGTGAATCACACTTCCAGCGATGACTCATTCTGATTTCCATTTCTAAACACCACAAGTACATTGTATAGAGTTTCCATGCACAACAAAGGCCCACTAACCAAATGTCTGATGATCCTTCTCCCCACTCTTACTTTCCACCATCTAGGGGGTTCATGTACTAAAATGGTACCAGTAGCAAACGTAGAGTGAAATGCTGTACGTTGTGCTTGTGAAACATTGTGGCATACAGTGGTTTTCAAACGGGTAGATAGCGATAGCGCAGATTCGGTGCTACTGCACGGAAAGCCTGTTGACGTCAATAGGGCTTTCTGTGCAAAACCGCCGGATCTGCACTATCGCAGCTTGCAAAATAAGGGCTATCGAGGGAGTCAGAGCTATGACGGAGAAACAATGAAGTTTCCCTGCGTAAATAAACCAGTGAATATATTCCAGCGTAAAACCCCTTTATTCTTTCCAATTGGAATTTTGAGGGGTCCCACATCCCACATTTTAAGAGAACAGAGAATCCCAAAGGTCAAACATTTGCTACAGTTACAGTAGCAACGAATTCCTGAGTGTTACCTAAGGTTAGTAGCATGGATTGGATTTCTTTTTACATTTGTTACTGTGGCCTTTCACGGGTGCATAACAAGACCTGCTATTTAAAAGTGGGATGAGTGAGTTTAAAACCAGGGAGGAGGGGTCACAGACCTCCAAACAATTGTAAACTAATATAAATTTACAAACACACACATTCCCTGCAAGCTCAGAACCCAAAGCCACCACACCAGGTGTGTTTGCAGGTAGTGCGAAGACCTGTAAACAGTGCATACCCTGGGGTGGTTACAGGCTTAAACATACTCTGGCCAAAGAATTAGACTAAATGACCCTTACTTCTGAGAAGACAGATAAGTATTTAACTAGATCATTTGTCATATCGGATGTAGCATTGGGGCTTTTTGTCTTTTGTTGTACACTATACTGTATACATAGCCAAGATAAGACTAGCCAACCTATAATAAGTGCTAAAAATACGTCATTGTAATAGATATTGTATTAGTATATTAAAGCCTTTCTAGCCCAAGTGGACAGATACTCATGGTTAACTCATGACTAGCTGTCAACTTGGGCTACTAAAGGCTAAATATTTGCACATATAGATGTTATGCTTTTTGCGTTTTGTGTGTTTATGTTTCATGTTAACCCATGCATTGCGAATGAAGGCATTTACAGTATTTGCAATGCATCGGCAGCCTCGGGCATCAAAGGAGTAAAATCATTTTCTGCCATAGAGTTGGGTAAGAAGTCCTTTCAAATGACCCCGTGGTAAGAAAAGTGTGATATCTCCCACCCCAGATGAAAGGTTCATATGGGACCTGAAACATTGTCTAGCCATTGTCCTTGGCTGTCACATTAAATGGAGAATTGCATATTAACGTGTGAGTAGAGTTTGTATCTCTGTCTTAGAGGAGACCTGCACTTTGAAGAAATTGTATATCTCCCACCCCTCCACGGGTGCATCGTTAACGCTGATTAACGCAGACGTATATAAGTTATCGTTTACTTGCATCACTTGGGATGTTAAATGTTGATTTAACACTATTTTTGTGCATGCATATAAGGTGAGTATTTGAATAAATAATTCAACCAAATCCCATTTTTAATAATGACAAAATGTATTGCAGCGAAAGTATATTGACCTTTAGTGAATCGAGCCCGAAATGCATTGAATGCAATTGAACACATCATCAAGTGTGTGTTGCCCTGCTTCTCGCCATAAGTCCCCCATTACTTACTTAAAAAGTACACTTTATTTTGTGTTGACACCCTTTTGTTATTATGTTTTCTACAATAACTATAGGTTAGAATAAAACATGGCTGAACTCCCCTCTAATGGAATAAATCGTTTGATAGCCTGGTTTATACAGCATTTATAAATTCGGTGTTATGTTAAGGAGAAATAGAAAAGGGGAAAAAAGGCAGAAAGCTGAATATTAAAGGCCTTCACTAAATTGGGGATTCTCCATGCACTTCAATGGTGACATTGTGCTCTAAACCACTCGTGTGGTTACGTGATGTCCTCAAGAGATTACATTTCCTGTAACTTCCTCCCAAATCCTTTTTTCAGAGCTAGCCGTGCTGTCACTTTACTGACATGAAGGTCTATGTATCAATATATATATATATATGAAAAAATACAAAAGTGCGCAAAAGTACAATTCAACTTTAAAAAGATTATTTTTTTTAGATGTAATGGATGCTGCTACAATGTGTAGGACACACACGATGCCAAAATATAACAAACAGCGCAAACCAATATAATGTGTTTAAAATAATAAACACTGGTGTAAATAAATAGTCCAATTGTCCAACTGTAGTGGATGAGGGTTTAATATATCTAAAAATATTGAAAAATTGAAAAATATTGGCTTCTTCTCTTTATTTTTAGATATACTAAATCCTCATCCTCTACAGTTGGACAATTGGACTATTTATTTACACCAGTATTTATTATTTTAAACACATTGTATTGGTTTGCGCTGTTTGTTATATATACATACATATATACATATATATATACATATATATATATACAGCTAAACCCCGTTATAACGCACCTCGTTATACCGCGATTCGGTTATAACGCGGTTTTCCCGTGGCTCCCGTTTTTAAAAAAAAAAAAAAAATTTACATTTTTTTTTTTTTTTACATTTTTTTTTGCACACTGCACACACTGCACACACTCACTGCACACACACTGCTCATTGCTCACACTGCCACACTGCACACTGCACACACACTGCTCATTGCTCACACTGACACACTGCACACACACTGCTCATTGCTCACACTGCACACACTGACACACTGCACACACACTGCACACTGCACACACTGACACTGCACACACACTGCTCATTGCTCACACTGACACTGCACACACTGCACACACTGACACACTGCACACTGCACACACTGACACTGCACACACACTGCTCATTGCTCACACTGCACACACTGACACACTGCACACACACTGCTCATTGCTCACACTGCACACACACTGCTCATTGCTCACACTGCACACACTGACACACTGCACACACACTGTACACTGCACACACACTCCTCATTGCTCACACTGCACACACTGACACACTGCACACACACTGCACACACACTGCACACACACTGCACACACACTGCACACACCACACAATTATTATAAAGAAATAAACAGACAACTGCACTTTAACAGATGTATTTTGCCTGTACAACGTCTTGTGACTTTTGTTTCACAAAGTTAAGGGGGTGGGAAGTCATTGTGCTGTGGGGGTTGGGGGGGGTGGCGGGGCCCTGTGCTGCGGCTACGGCGGGCCCTGTACTGCGGCGGGGGGGGGGGGGGGTTAGCGGTCTGTGTGTGTGAGTGCCAGTGCCTGTCTGTGTGTGTGTGAGTGCCTGCATGTGTGTGCGCGCGTGTGTGTGTATGAGTGTGTGAGTGCCTGTGTGTGTGTGTGTGTATGTGCGTATGTATGAGTGCTCCAGCCCGAGTCCGTGGAGGGAGGGGGGGGGAGAGTAGCGGGTCCCTCCTGCAGCCAGTGGAGGGAGGGACCCATAGAAATGAACAGCACTTGTGTTACCAAAAGATGAAGATGCTCATCTTGGCAATGAGGCTAGGCAGATTTCTGTACCAAAGATAGATTACATGTCAGCAAGATTGTCATTTGTTGTTAAATACCCCACACGTTGCACATAGTGTTAGCATATTAAAGCGAGGCCTTTTTACCATGCTTAAGTTCTAAATACCTGGTCCCTCCTGCAGTCCGGGGAGGGGGGGGAGAGTAGCAGCTCCCTCCTGCAGTCCGGGGAGGGGGGGGAGAGTAGCAGCTCCCTCCTGCAGTCCGTGGAGGGAGGGGGGGGGAGAGTAGCGGGTCCATCCCTGTCAAACCTCCCACCTCCCGTTCCGGCTCTTACACTTACTTACACACACACTCAGACACTTACACACACTCACAGACACTTACACACACTCACACCCACATACACACACCCATATACACACACACACTTTCTCTCCCATATATACATACACACACACACTCTCTCACTCTACACAGACGGGGGGTGGGGTCGGAGCAGAGGAAAGGCCGCGACCAGCACCACCATCCGCTCCCCCCCCTCCTCCCGCGCAGGCAGCGGGAGCGCCAGGGACAGCGATGGGGAGAAGAAACCCCCCGCTACCACCTCCATGCAGGCAGCGGGATCTGAGGTAAGCGACGACCTGAGGGACATCCCCGCTCCCATCTCCTGCCCCGCGGCCTGTCCCGCGGTGACAGGGGGAAGCGGGGACAGGAGGGACATCCCCGCTCCCATCTCCTGCCCCGCGGCCTGTCCCGCGGTGACAGGGGGAAGCGGGGAGCGGAGGGACATGCCCGCTCCCATCTCCTGTCCCGCGGGATGAATATGCGCTAAAGCGCGGCGGCCATTTTTTTTTCTCGCGACCCCGTTAGTAACGCGGTGGTCTCGGGGTGGACCCCGAGACCCGCGTTATAACGGGGTTTAGCTGTACATATATATATATATATATATATATAGAGCACCTTTTTTAGACAGAGCCTGTCTTTGACAGCACAAACACAAAACAGGCAACACAAAATATTTGTTACATTGACAATACACAATGCAAATTCTGAATGACTCTTTCAGCACAATTTTAACATTAAAAATGACGAGTCTGGAAGTTTAATAACTTAAAGTTTACTCTTTTGCCCTCATCGCCTCCTCTTGTCTTCTTCAACCCCCCACCTTGACTTACATGCTAAGGGACTCTGAGCCGAGATCTCCTTAATTATTGTGTCATAATGTGATGATTTTTCCATGACAATAACTAACTGGATAAATATAGTACTTTCCGTACAGTATATTACGTGTCCTAATCTTTGCACAAATGCTGTCACTGTACTTGTATTGTTCTGTCATTGTCTTCTAATTTACTATCTCACCTTCCCCATTTTACTGCTCTTTGGACTATGTGCACGTTTTAAAAACATTAATAATTATAAGTAGTAATTGTAAGAATCCCAACAGTGCTCCTCTGTTACCAGCCATACATTGTCTAGAAGTTACTTATCATTTCATTGGTCAGAATCAGTTTGGCCAGGTCAATATTACTTCTCTAAGACTTCTGCTGAGTGGTTCTACGTTAATGTTTGCAATAGCATCTGATGGGCATCGGTTGTTCTATGTTGTACAACTGAATTCTCCTTCAGATTTAAATCTGGAAGACAAATAGGCTCGTAGGATTATAAAGTAAACCCTTTTAGGTAGCGTGAAATTGACAAAACTGTAGATAAAGTAGAGGCATGTCTCATTAACCCCATGAAATGCAGACTACGTGCCAAATGCACACAGCGGGATATTGTTCTGCTCAAAGGTTTCCAGTGACTATGAAGATGGAAAACACGATGTGTCAGACATGGAATTACTCCTTCATAAATTTGTAGGATGTGACTCGCATGAAAATGAGCAATATTTCTAGAAAAGCTAGTTCTTAATAAAGTTAAATACGTATAATAAGGTTGGTGACCCATTTCAAATAGTAATTATACAAGTAACGATTCGTAGCTACAACCTCAGCTCACATTTTGATATTCTAAGAAGGCTGTCACCACGCATTATATAAATTATGGTGGGTAAAAAAGTGACACAAACCCTCCACCGTGATCCAAATAAAAATGTCACTAGTGAGCACATTCACGTCCCAGACCTGTCTGCAATCCTGCCTTCCCAAGTTATCCCTTAGAATACAGTACTTCCACTGCAGCCTGGGATTCTGGGAAATGACATGCAAATGAGCACACAGTGTCAGAAATAAAGCTGTAGGCAGCATCAGTTGCCACGTGATCAGTGGGCAACCTATCTTACGCCCACATTGAATGAAAGAGCCATGAATGTCTTCCCTGATCTTCCTGCACAGGTGACAAAGATTATGAGGCCATCAAAGCTGCATTGCTGCACCATTTCACCATCAGCCCTGAAATCCACAGGCAAAAGTTCCGAGCCCTTTGGCCCGGTGGTACCGGTGGCTTTGCTGAGCTGGTGGGGCGCCTGACATCTTTGTGCAAGCAGTGGGTCGGGGGCCTGGAAATTGAAAGCTTTGAGGAGTTATTGGATCTCATAGTTCATGAGCAATTTTTAACCCTGTGCTCACCGGAAGTGAGAGAGTGGGTTAAGGACCGAGGTTCTAAGTCAGCCACAGAGGCTGGCCAGCTTGCAGATTCCTATGTGGCTAACAGGAATCCAGCGGTTAACAACTGGGTCCCAAGACGGAAGGGGGCTAACCTTTCGCTTCTTATCCATTTTAACAATAATGTTTTCCACACCTAGGGAGTAAATAGTCATTGTTATTCTTGCTACAATAATATAACTTCTTCACATCTTGCTGCTATACGTGTAATACAATTCTGTATGCACAAATGTGAAAAGTGAAAATATTTCTAATGTCATTTAGATTCATTCTAAAAAAAAAATTGTTTTTTTTCCCCTCATTATTCTTTTTATTGGTTTTCCAACAATGCTGGTAAAAATGACAGATTTCAACACATCTTTACAATTTTCCATGTTTAAATTATACTTAAAAAGGTAAAAAGTTATAAATCAAATGCTCAAGCTTAACTCAAAAATACAAAAATGACACAATTTTGAAATTAAATAATTAACTCACAGAATGTACAAAACATAACTTTAGTCAGACACATATTACAGACAAGTTTGGATATACTGTTCTGTCTTGATACCCCCTTAACATGTTTCTTTTCTCCCTCTGTTTACCTCATCTATGTCTTTCTAAGTTTTTTATTCTTTTTTTAACATGCAGTACAAGGCGGTAGTTTACAACTCCAAAATGTACATCCAAAATGGGTTTCAACAATGTACAGTTATAAACTGTTCCGTTTTATTTAGAAAATGTCAACTTCAACACATTCAAGCAGATCAGTGCAATGATGAATGGAATACAATCATACCACATATGACAAATACACTGGCAAATGAACACCTACTAATAGATTAGCCAAGGAGATGGATGCTTTTTTTTGGGCGGAATTTACTAAACATTGAGATACACTTTTGGCACTCAGAAGCCACACTAATAGCATTCTATTTTATAAATATATGTATTTACACACCTCGCTTGGGTTTCCCAAGCCTGATCGTTTATACAACATCACATATCTGCAGATTATCATGTTCTGGATGTGGATATGCAAATGAGCGCACTCTAACTTCCATACTTGCTTTAAAGCAGCAATGAGCATAAAGCTTCAGTCTACCAAAAGGCACAGCTTGCACAGATTACAGAGGTAGCAGCTAGTCATACATAGCAAATGTTGGTTGATAAAACACTGAGTTTAATATTTGGTAGCAATCAATATAAACTAGACGGCTAGCTTTTATGTAATTGAAATAGGGGCATGTAACAGGGACTTATCCCTGTTTAAACTGCCTCTAAATACTCTGAGGAATCCAGCAGGGAGCTGGTTAATTGCAGTCAAGCAATTAACCAGGCTCCACCTGGATAACCAGAACTCAAAAAAGCCTCCTGTGAGAAACTGACAGAGATTTCCTTAGCACACAATGGTGCTAACACAGGAGAGAGACAATGTATTGAGCACAAAGGCTGTGCTGCCATCAAGACACCCGGACACCACTGACCTGAAGGGCCACCTGCTTAAAGTACCGCTTGAGACTTTGGGGAGGTAGGCTGATAAGGGGCTTTTCCTCCAAGTCTTGTAGAGAGGGACTGGGGAAGTAAGTTAGCCCTTACACAGGGGTAGGTGTTTGTGTCTTTGTTTCTTTTGTTTTTTTTATGTGCTGCACAGTGATTAAAGGGACAGGCTAAATAAAGCCATGTTTTAATTTCCCCCAAACTGTCTCCATTACTGTACCTCTGCACACATCTCTTACAGGGCACCTGGCATGTTCTATACCAGGAGTGGTCAACTCCATTCTTCAAGGTCCACAAACAGGTCAGGTTTTAAGGTTATTCTTGCTTCAGCACAGGTGGCTCAATCAGGAGTTTTCAAAAGAACTATTCATCCCAAGGGCATAACAAAAAAGAGACGGGGTCATGCCTTAAGGTTTGAGAAAAGGAGATTTTACCAGCAACAAAGGAAAAGGTTCTTTACAGTAAGGGCAGTTACAAATTTACAGAAATTTATTACCCATGGAGACTGATGGCAGATACAATAGATATGTTTAAAAAAAGGCTGGACATCTTTTTAGAAAGGAAAGGTATACAGGGATATACCAAATAAGTAAACATGGGAAGGATGTTGATCCAGGGAGTAATCTGATTGCCAATATTTGGAGTCAGGAAGGAATGTATTTTTTCCCCCTTATGAGATATCATTAGCTGATATTTCACTGGAGTTTTGTTTGCCTTCCTCTCAACCAATATACTGTAAGTACAAATATAGGATAAAGTGTCTGTCGTCTAAATTTAGCATAGTTTCACCATGATGGACGTGCAGTATGTCTTTTTCCAACCTCATCTACTATGTAACTACAGTATGTAACTATGTAACTATGTAAAACACAGCTTTGTTTTATGAGTTTAATGTTTATTAGAACAAAGAACAGACGTTAACAAATGTTTTTTTAGGGCTCTAATATAATAAATCCACAAAATAGATTACTGGGAGCTGTGGAGTTGGAAAGAAACAACCACATGTTCCAACAAACTGCTTATTAGAACAACATGAATGAAGTTCCATATAATATACCTGACGAAGAACCCAGAGAGGATCGAAAAAGCTTGTAACAGATCAACTATTTGTTGGTCCAATAAAAGTAATCACACTCCCTATGCCTTCTCGCTGTGTTATATTACTCCACATAAGTGATTGTTTGAGGTCAACTTGAGCAATGCTGTTCTCACTTAAGTGTTGGAAATCAAAGTCAAGTTAGTATCTTGGTAGGCCTACTTGCTAAGAAAATGTTATCATTGGCTTCTTCTAGGCTTATTATTGGCTTCCTATCCAGCTCAGTTATAAGACGCTTAAATACTGATCCTCTGCATAAAACCTTCTGCTTGTTGGAAGGACGAGGAATGTATTTCCTTATTAATTTTATGAATGAATAACAAGTATAGGAATAATCTGACAACGATTCCATCTGCTGTGTGCTAGGGCTACAATACAGCAGGACTTTATATTGCGTGGTTGCTGTGAAAAGCAAATACTATACAGATGTAGCCAGGTTCCCCCCTGTCATGGCTGACCCCCTCCTCCCTTTCGGCAGACGCTGTATGCGAGGGAGTGAGGGGGGGCCGCGCGCGCGAAGGAGCGATCCCTGGTAGCTAGGGACGCGAGCGGCGAGCAGGCCGGTTGCCGGGGACACGATCGGGCCGTCGCTAAGGCCGCGATCGCGTTGCCAACCGGCCCGGTGGCTCGGGAAGCAGGGCGCCGCCATGTTAGGGCTGTTGCGCATGCGCAGTGCCCCAACCCAGCGCGGGAGGACCAGATAGTTCGCGCATGCGCAAGATGAGCATGCCAGCCTCCAGGGTGCATAGGGGCAGAGACACCTGACGCCAGGGAACCAATAGGGCTGAGGGATTTGCCTGGGGAGAGATTGCTACATTTCGCGGGGTTTTACAGCCACGCAGGCACTCAGGATCCGGACTAGCTAGGGGTAGGAGGTGGATGCAGGGGTGAGTGACCCTCTGCATTAGGCCAGCAGCCCCCAAGGTCCCAGTTAGGTCCTGAGCCATCTATTAGCTTGTGGAGCTTAGGGACAGGCCCTAGATAGGGACACTGCCCCATTTATTGGTTGAATAGACAGGGACACAGTGTTGAAGCCGCAGGGCCCTGTGAGGTGGGTTCTGGGCTCCGAACACCACCCAAGACCCTGCGACAAGGAGTGACATTGTCGCGCTGGACTTTCAACCCACGCGGTGTGGAGGACCCCGTCGGATCGTGTGGATTTATATCGCGGTACCCGTGGCTGGAGCCCGGGCAGGTAACCTGCAACTCACGTGCACCAACCAGGCCTATCACCAAACATAGTGGCTGCGCAGTCACACACACACATGTACAGTGGTATTTGACTTCGAGGACACGAGACATTTGGGTGGGGGTTACTGGACACAGGGTGGGGTCACATTGTGGGTGGTTAGCGTCCGCCGTGACGCCTAGAGGTGATAGCGTCCGCCGTGACGCCTAGAGGTGATAGCGTCCGCCGTGACGCCTAGAGGTGATAGTGTTCGCCGTGACGCCTAAAGGTGGTAGCGTCCGCCGTGACGCATAGTGTGGTTAGCGTCCGCCGTGGCGCATGATGCTGTTATGCTGTTTTGATGTTATGCTGTTACGTGATTTGTGTGTTTCCATGCAGTAAAGCCCGTCCTGTTTTATATTCGGTAGTGTTGTGTGGTTGTTCCTGTGAGGGCCTCCTCCCACTCCGTTGGGATCCCTCCCAGGTGGAGGCGTTGCACCTAGAGATGTATGATAAAGATGTACCCCAGGTTCCCGAAGCGGAGGCTTAGGCTCCTGAGAGCCACACAGGTTGCACAGCACGTAGTAGCGGCGGTAGTCATAGGGAAGACCCGTTACATTTGGAGGCGCTGCTGAGAGTGAGACCTGGGGTGCCCGAACTCAGTAAAAATGTCGTTAGGTTACACGTTACCTTCCCGCCAAGAGGTGTACACGTGGGCGGTAAAAAGGCAAGTCCCGCCCTCACAAACCCTTGCTGTAGGACAAGTTCCCGCCAATGCCTCATCCTATGAACTATGTTTAATCCTAATGCAGTACCCAGGCTTAGAAGATGCCAGAATCTTGGGTCGCCGCTCCGACCCCGACGGGTCATGGTGCACCGTATTAATCACTGGGGGATGTGAATTGTCGCCACAGCAAGGCCCATCCAACTTGCGTTTCCACGGGGCCCTCAGCTCAGGGTGTCCTGTTATATATCCTGAAATGCCGATAAAACCCGAACCCTGTAGCCCCAGAACAGACCTGCTAGAGACTAGTATGCGCATGTCCCTGTCCCCACCAGAAAGTGTATGCGGGGATGAGGCCAGTGTATTATCCTGTGCTAATTGTCGCTCAAGCAGACGGAGCTCCAGCCCCAGTAGAATGGGAGAAATCCAATTACTAGCCCAGGCCATCCAACAACTGGGTAGGCCCAAGCACGAATCCCCTTCCCCTCAGCCATACCCACGCACCATATCGTGATAATGCTCAGATGCACGCTACAGAAGGGAGACCCCCCTACTCTAGAAGACCTACTGGATGAGGTGAAGGGTCATGAGGCCTATACTAGGTTACATACGCCCAAGAAGGCCAAAGACCCGCGCAAGGATGAGACCAAGGAAGCAACAGTGCCCAAAGCAAAGGGGAGCAAGAGCGGTAAGGATACGGCCACCCCGGAGGTGCCTAGGTCCGCTCCCAGGTCACTTGACGGTCCGGGTCCCCGCCCAGACTTCCGTTGCTTCAACTGTGGCGAGCAGGGCCATGTTGCAAGGAACTGTTCAAACCCCACTAAGGCCCAGACCTACACCGTGACCGTGCGGAAGGCAAGCTCGTCCCTATCAACCATACCCGAAGATGTTGCCGAGGAGTCGGGGAGGCCTTCCACGGAGGAGACGCCCCCGGCCGATGCTTACTGCCGAATAGGGCCCACCGCTGTAATAAGAGTCGTCGTGGAGGGGATATACTCTTCAGCACTTCTGGACACTGGATCACAAGTGACCATCATCTACCGTCCATTCTACGACCAGCACCTCAGCCATCTTCCCTTGCAGTCAGCCGAAAAGATGAAGTTATGGGGACTGAGTAAAGATGATTATCCCATAGACGGAATAGTAGCGGTCAAGCTGGATATCTTGCAGTTGAACACTAACAAGTCGCATCCCATGCTGGTGGAAGCTTTGGTCTGTCCAGAGGCTCGAGAACATCCCAGTGCCCCCATCATACTAGGCACGAATGCCGATATTGTGAGGTCGGTGATTCGCTCATTCCTACAAGAAGCCGGTGAGCTACCGTTGTCATCCCTGAAGATAGCCCCTGGCCTGCGGGAAGAATGCTATAGGGTGGCGTATGAGGAACAGTATGGTGAAATCTTTAATCAAGAGCGAGGGTTATTGCAGATTCCACCAGGGGGAGTGAGGCACGTGACAGCGCTGATCAAGTACCCCAGTCGGCACGAACACGACCGATACTTCTCGCTAGAGACCCTCCCCGAGTCTGAGAATCAGTGGGGATACCGAATGATACCTGAAGTACGGGATTGGCCATCTACCGTCCCCAGGAAGATTACTGTGTCTATCCAGAACATGTCTCTCCATACCGTGCCGCTAGAAGTAGGACAAAGGTTGGGTAGAATTTATCCTGTGGATCCTGTAGACGACCCAGTGACCGTTCACACTGCCCATGTGGGAGAAGAGGCCGAGGCACTACAATTCGACTTCGGAGAGTCTCCCCTGGAAGAAGCATGGAAAGAGAAGCTATGTGCTCAGTTGAGAGAGAGACGAGATGTGTTCTCTACTAGTGAGATGGACGTGGGATGCAGCAGAAGCGCTCAGCACACGATTCGTCTGAATGATGACACGCCATTTAGGGAAAGGTCGCGCCGCTTAGCTCCCAGAGATGTGGAGGATGTGCGGGGTGTCCTGAACGAGATGGAAACGGCCGGCATAGTGACCGGATCTCGAAGTCCCTATGCCTCACCGATTGTGGTGGTACGAAAGAAGAATGGGTCTGTTCGATTGTGCGTGGACTACAGAACATTGAACAGACGTACTGTGCCTGACCAATACACGCTACCCCGAATAGAGGAGATTCTCAGCGCACTGTCCGGAAGCCAGTGGTTTAGCGTGTTGGACCTTCGATCTGGGTATTACCAGGTTCCGATGAGCCCTACTGATCAAGAAAAGACGGCGTTCGTCTGTCCCCTGGGATTTTATCAGTTCACTCGGATGCCCCAAGGTATCTGTGGCGCTCCAGCCACTTTCCAACGGCTTATGGAAAAGACGATTGGAGATATGTGTCCGCGTGAGTGTTTGGTCTATCTAGACGACATAATTGTGTTCGGAGCCACCCTTGAAGAACACGAGACTAGGCTGATGAAAGTATTGGATCGCTTAGGGAAAGAAGGCCTGAAGCTCTCATTGGATAAGTGCCGCTTCTGTCGAACATCGGTCACTTATGTGGGTCATATCGTGTCCGCAGACGGAGTGGCCACCGACCCGGCCAAGGTGGAGGCGGTGGTGAATTGGCCAAGACCCGAGAATGTGATGGAGTTGAGGTCATTTCTCGGGTTCTGTGGATATTATAGAAGATTCGTGGATGGATACTCCAAGAAGGCAGCTGTGCTGAACGATCTGCTGAAGGTCTATCCAGAGGAACCCAAGCAGAAGAGGACCCCCCCCAGGACCCCCTTCGGGGATCGGTGGACGCCTGCTTGTGAAGAAGCATTTAAGAGGCTGAAGAATAGTTTAACAGAGGCTCCCGTTCTAGCATATGCTGACCCGGAGAAGCCTTACATTCTGCACGTGGATGCCAGCCTCAACGGATTGGGAGCTGTACTACACCAGAAGTACCCCACTGGGCTTCGTCCTGTGGCATATGCAAGTAGAAGTTTGACTCCCAGTGAAAAGAATTATCCAGTTCACAAATTGGAGTTCCTCGCCCTCAAATGGGCCATATCTGACAAACTACATGATTACCTATATGGGGTCACCTTCGAGGTCCGAACAGACAACAATCCGCTGACCTATGTACAAACCACGGCCAAGTTAGACGCGACCGGTCACAGATGGTTGGCCACCCTCGCCAATTACCAGTTTTCTATGAAATATAAGCCTGGACCTCTCAATATAGGAGCCGATGCTCTATCTAGGAGATCGGGACTGGGCGAGACCGCCGACGATGGCCCTTGGGAAGAAATTCCAGGACCAGGAATGAGAGCTATGTGTTCCACTGCTGCTATTGTAAACGACCGAGTGGCATTCTCCGAGCTACGAGTAGTGGATTCTTTAGGGTGTCGACCTCAAGCCCTTCCAGAAGCTTACTGCCACCCTGATGGCATGGGTCTAACACAAGACGTTATCTTCACGGTGAAGGAACTGGTACTAGCACAGACACATGATCCTGCGGCTAAGGCTGTCCGAGAGGCCCTACACAAAAATGACTCTTCACTGGTGAAACGGGCTCCTCGCGAGGATGTGGGTCTTCTCATGAGAGAATGGGATAAGTTTGAGATGGATAACTACCTACTCTATAGGGTTGTTCAATTCCACAATCATCCTGACCGTCGACAACTATTTCTACCTCGGCGTATGCAAGGTCTCGTTTTAAGATCACTACATGATGATCATGGACATTTGGGGGTGGATAAGACCTTGGGTTTAGTGCGAGACCGGTTCTTTTGGCCTAGAACAACACTGCAGAAAATGTCTACGGTGCATTCATAGGAAGACCCTTCCCACCCGTGCTGCTCCAATGGGCCATCTCAAAAGTGCTGGGCCTATGGATTTAGTTTGTATGGACTTTTTGTGCATAGAGCCAGATTCAAGGGGTATAGGAAATGTGCTAGTAGTGACAGATCACTACACTCGATACGCTCAAGCCTTCCCCACGAAGGACCAGAAGGCTACCACAGTGGCTAAAGTGCTGTGGGAAAAGTATTTCGTGCATTATGGTCTGCCCAGCAGGATGCACTCTGACCAGGGACGGGATTTTGAGAGCAAGCTGATCAAAGAGTTGTTAACCCTGTTGAACATTCAAAAGTCCAGGACTACTCCCTACCACCCCGAGGGAGATGCGCTCCCTGAAAGATTTAATCGGACATTGCTGGACATGCTAGGCACTCTGAAAAATTCCCAAAAAGGAGAATGGAGTAAGCATGTTGAGGCCTTGGTGCATGCCTACAATTGCACTAGGCACGAGTCCACCGGATACACCCCATACTTCATGATTTCCGGGAGGGAAGCCAGACTGCCAATCGACATCCGCCTGCGGGTATCTACCGACGGGATACCCAACATGGCTCATTATCGATATGTGCAGAGACTCCAGGACAGTCTGCACCGTGCCTATCAGTTAGCTGAAAGAGCCACCGCTCGACTGAATGCCAATAATAAAAGACGGTACGACCACAAAGTACGCTATAGGGCGCTCCAACCAGGAGACGCAGTTCTCCTACGCAACTTAGGGATTCCAGGCAAGCACAAGTTAGCTGATCGCTGGAGGGAGGGGCCTTTTCAAGTAGAGTCCCAAATGCCGGGCCTCCCTGTTTATCGCATACGTGATGTGAATGGCAAAGTAAAAGTTTGGCACCGAAACCACTTGTTACCTATCTCCCAACTGGGAGAAAGTGAACCTGAAACAGAAACAGTAATGAACGACAGTGAGCCTGAAGAGGCTATTGCGAATCCCGGACCCATAGATGAGACCATTCAGGATCCTTTGGAGGGAACATCCAACAGAGACTGGTGGGCACCTCCCGAAGGCGCAACAAGTAAGGGGCCAGCTGACAAAGTACCTCCATTGGAATTTTCACCAAGTAATCAATCATTAGATCCTACCACTCCGAGTTTTGTGCCTCAAAGAGACAATGTTCAGTTGCAAAGAGACTTTCCCCAAACTGGTTCACCCTCTGCCAGAGAGTCTAGGCCTCAAGCCTACGATGGTCTGTCTCAAGAGGAAGAAATGGAGACTGAGACTCGCAGGAGTCAGAGAGTGAGACGCCCTCCCACTAGAGTGGCTTATGATTCATTAGGGGCACCTCACTATGAGTCTCAGCAGCAAGCTAAAGCCAAGCTAGCCTCAGTTATCAATATGTTTGTTGAACTGTACAATCTCGTTTAGAGTAATCGTTAAGTTGTACTTTAACACTGCATTTTTATTATATAATTTTTGTACACTGTTGGAAGGTTATGTGGTTCAAGCGAGGACGTTGGAGTTCTCACCAGGGGGAGGATGTAGCCAGGTTCCCCCCTGTCATGGCTGACCCCCTCCTCCCTTTCGGCAGACGCTGTGTGCGAGGGAGTGAGGGGGGGCCGCGCGCGCAAAGGAGCGATCCCTGGTAGCTAGGGACGCGAGCGGCGAGCAGGCCGGTTGCCGGGGACACGATCGGGCCGTCGCTAAGGCCGCGATCGCGTTGCTACCGGCCCGGCGGCTCGGGAAGCAGGGCGCCGCCATGTTAGGGCTGTTGCGCATGCGCAGTGCCCCAACCCAGCGCGGGAGGACCAGATAGTTCGCGCATGCGCGAGATGAGCATGCCAGCCTCCAGGGTGCATAGGGGCAGAGACACCTGACGCCAGGGAACCAATAGGGCTGAGGGATTTGCCTGGGGAGAGATTGCTACATTTCGCGGGGTTTTACAGCCACGCAGGCACTCAGGATCCGGACTAGCTAGGGGTAGGAGGTGGATGCAGGGGTGAGTGACCCTCTGCATTAGGCCAGCAGCCCCCAAGGTCCCAGTTAGGTCCTGAGCCATCTATTAGCTTGTGGAGCTTAGGGACAGGCCCTAGATAGGGACACTGCCCCATTTATTGGTTGAATAGACAGGGACACAGTGTTGAAGCCGCAGGGCCCTGTGAGGTGGGTTCTGGGCTCCGAACACCACCCAAGACCCTGCGACAAGGAGTGACATTGTCGCGCTGGACTTTCAACCCACGCGGTGTGGAGGACCCCGTCGGATCGTGTGGATTTATATCGCGGTACCCGTGGCTGGAGCCCGGGCAGGTAACCTGCAACTCACGTGCACCAACCAGGCCTATCACCAAACATAGTGGCTGCGCAGTCACACACACACATGTACAGTGGTATTTGACTTCGAGGACACGAGACATTTGGGTGGGGGTTACTGGACACAGGGTGGGGTCACATTGTGGGTGGTTAGCGTCCGCCGTGACGCCTAGAGGTGATAGCGTCCGCCGTGACGCCTAGAGGTGATAGCGTCCGCCGTGACGCCTAGAGGTGATAGCGTCCGCCGTGACGCCTAAAGGTGGTAGCGTCCGCCGTGACGCATAGTGTGGTTAGCGTCCGCCGTGGCGCATGATGCTGTTATGCTGTTTTGATGTTATGCTGTTACGTGATTTGTGTGTTTCCATGCAGTAAAGCCCGTCCTGTTTTATATTCGGTAGTGTTGTGTGGTTGTTCCTGTGAGGGCCTCCTCCCACTCCGTTGGGATCCCTCCCAGGTGGAGGCGTTGCACCTAGAGATGTATGATAAAGATGTACCCCAGGTTCCCCAAGCGGAGGCTTAGGCTCCTGAGAGCCACACAGGTTGCACAGCACGTAGTAGCGGCGGTAGTCATAGGGAAGACCCGTTACACAAGAATTGTGCAAAAGCAGCTAAACTAAAACTAGAAAACAAGCAAGTTATTATTTGGTTGGTGTCACAATGTAGCATAATAATGACCTGCCTTGAACTGGCAGTTAGGGGTTAATTTTTTCCCAGGAAATTTGGAAGACACTTTCTGCAAACCAAATGCCTATGGCTGTTCATGTTTGATAACATTAGATGATGGATGAGCCTACCCAGATATCTTAGTGCGTTATTGGGGTGATGCTACCTAACTTCAAAAGGTGATCATAAAAGCTCCTGAAAGGTTTCCTGAAGGACAATTGTATCTTGGTTATTACTGGCCAACCTGAGTTAAAATAATTTGTGCATATTTATTGGTTATGTAGAACCCTTTTCAGTGTCACTTATGTGTACCATCCTCACTGGGCATTAATTAATATGGTACCATTATGACAAGTAGCAGATAATCCAGTATACCCTCAAGGTTTCAAAGAAGCCTATTATAGTGTGTGTGTGTGTGTGTGTGTGTGTGTGTGTGTGTGTGTATATGTACAACCAGGAGGTTATCCATCATATTATGAGGTGGGTAAGATGGGTCTGGTTATTACTGGGAAAGAGTCAAGTATTTTATATTATTAAATATAAAATACTTGTCTTGTCCCAGACCCCAGGTTATAAAACTGTCTATAGCTAGGAAATGATGGATATCTGCCAAGCATGCTTCTACTGGCCCTGTTAAGAGGGCTGGATTCTCTTACAAATCAAAGAGTTTCAGGTCTGCAACTCAGACATTAGCGTTATCTTGTGGATATACTTGTATGTATTCGAGTCTCACATTTTCTACTCACGATCCCCTAGGGAAATCCACTACAAGATTTCAGGTGGTAATGTATGGGTTTTCAGTTTCATTCACCTTTATTTTATTTTTTTAAATAAACTGTCTTATTTTAGTAATCTTTTTCTGGAACGTATGTTAAATCTACAATTGAATAAATACTGTCTTTGAGTTCAAATTGAACCCGTTTACATTGTTTTGATAATATTGTGGCTTTGAGTTGTAATAAATAAAAATGTTCTACTGAAAATATTAAATAATTGTTGAATTGATGCAGACAATTGTGCCTAAAAGATTGTAAGAGACTACCATTATAAACCGTTTAATTCTCCATATCAAAATTGTCATATATCAGTACTAATGATGGACATCCTGTAGGGGATATGTACTAAATGCTGCTTTATAAATTGAGCGGTTTTAAAGTGTACTGTATATATTTTTACGAGCTTCAAATAGGAAGTGGGATGAATAAGATATGTTGGTCCACAAAAGCAAGTATCACACATACATTGCATTTTTTAGAGCAAAGTGTTATCTTCCATTCCATATAGACATTGTATGCTCGACGAGTGTACAAAAGTACTTCACTGTTGTGAATTTCCCATTGAACCACAGTATGTATTGTAAAATACCACAATCCACTGCTAATGTGCAGAACCAGCAAAAATTAAAGATTATAAAAGAAAAACAATAAATATTTGGTATAGAAAGTGGTGAGTATCGCACATACAAGGTGGTAGTAAATAAAATCAAGCTTGTCGTATTGTGACCATAAAGGGTCTCTCCACTGGATCAAGGGATCAGTCCCCATGTAATGACCTCACATTGGAAGGCTTGTTGTGATCGGTGATGGGATCTGTAGTCACCGGATGATGACCGACAAAAGGGTAGATTGAAGAGTGATGGAACCTCCAGACTCTGGATGTCGACGCGACACCGTGGAGCCGTGAAGATGCAAGTTGTGATAATAAGTGCACGTGCTGCCTCCGTGAGTCACCTCAAGGGCACTGAGTGATGACATCACTCTTAGCTATCCTGATACAGAATCAAGAATCGTCCCACACCGGTCTCGACTCAGCACACGCTGTAATGGCAAATTTTCAGTCTCCCAGAGTAGTTAGATATAGTCCAACCTTAATCACTCGCTCTCGTTCAACCTATCCATTTACCTGTCATCATCCAGTGACAACAGATCCCATCATCCATCCCAGCAAACCACCCGATGTGAGATCACTACGTGGGGCCTGATCCTTAATCCAGTGGAGAAACTCTTTATGGTAAAAATACGATAAAATCTTATTTAGTACTGCACCGACACACTTTATTCGAGCAAATACCCAGTATGTACCTGGCAGATACCTGGAATGCGCCGCTCCTCACCTCTGACAAGCCCCGTTGCGTTTGCCTTCCCAGCCTGGGTTCATGCCTGGCTGACGGGCGGCTGATCTGTTAAATGATAATGATTAGGATTTAATAGGCTGCAATGCTTCGCGTGTCTACCAGATGGCATAAATTCATGAATTGTAATGCAGTATATATATATATACTGTGCAGTATTGCAGCCAGCGGGAATAAAATGCTTCAATCCCTGCCTGGAAAATAACCCAATGCACTCGGGCAGAAAACAGTCACAAACCTCAATACACCCGGGTATACCCGAATTCGTGGGACTAGCCGAGCTCGAATAAAGTGTGTCGCCAGTGTACCTTGTCCGTGCGGTATTCACCACTTTATATACCAAATATATGATCTAAATATTATACAATGAGAGTCGTGCGCTTTTCCCTTTTGTGTTTTTCATAGAATCGGCAAACAAAAATATCACTGGTGAGCACATATCTTAGACAGGTCTGCAACCCTGCTTTTCCCCATTATCTCTTAGCATACAGTGATTCCACTGCAGTCAGGGATTCTGGGTAATGACATGCAAATGAGCAGTCACAGTGCCACCTTTGACTTCTTATCCATTTTAACATGGACCACTATGAGCAGATGCCAGCCATATTACACAGCTTTTCAGCACAGCCTGGGTTAAAAAAGTGCATAGCAAGTAACCATACTCACAGACAGCTGTTTCACCTTTTTGGGCCTCTTCGGTGTGAGGCTGGTTATACTGGCTTAGCAATGTGAAGTTGGGATAGGTTTCAACCACCAATAAGTTATGGTGGGTAAAAAATTGACCAAAACCCTCCACCGTACAGTGTACAGCAGTGGAAGCGCTGTATGCTAGGAGATAATGGGGAAGGGCAGGGTTGCAGACCTGTCTGAGACATGTGCTCACAAGTGGTATTTTTATTTACTGTACACTCTACGGTGGAGGGTTTTTATCACTTTGTTACCCACCATAACATATAATTTGTCATACATTCAGAGATGCCGAGCCATCTATCCGGATAGCAGCAGACTAATTTCTCATTGGATGTGGTTTTGTATTAAGGAAAGACCACGTGTTATTCATTCATTGTGTTTTGTTATCAACACTGTCTACCTATATATTGCACATCACCAAATTCTGTTTTAAGCACTTCTACTTTCACTTTCTTTAGCTATTAAGCACATACAGCTGTTATAGCGCGATCCGCTACAACGCGGATCTGCTTGTAACGTGGTCTGAGCATGGCTCCCGTTGACATTTTTAATTTTTTTTTGGCAAACTTTAATAACACATCACAGGTACCTTCTGTAAGATGGTTGGTAGCAGACTCGCCACTGGATTCCACCAGCTTCTCCTGCACTGCTGGGAGAGCCTGCTTGAGATTCTTCTTCCCCCCTCCCCCCCCCAAACAGACATACAGACACACACAGACACACATACCTAGCAGATATTCCATCCCCTGTGCAGACTGGATAACGTCTGTGTACACAACGAATGAGGATAATCTCTGGCAATATGTGAACTTTCAGAGAAAGAAATCGCTTTTTAGAGCTATTGACACAATATTTTTTTCATTCATCTGTTTTATGAGAGCTAAAGAATGTACATGTCTTTATGATGGGATTTATGAGGACAATGTGAATCTCACTGAAACTGAAAGCCATATAAGGATAAATAAAATAAACCTGTTTTTTGGATTTAGGTTTAAAGTGGGGATAAGATCATGAGGCCTTTTCATGGAGATACAGATCTAGTAATTCACCATCCAGATGTAGGTATCTAGAGCTCACATTAGCAGTGTAATGGCCTGTTATAATGCCGGCCTGATTCACATGCTCCCAACATTTCATAGAGGAAAATGGGTATACGTGCCAATTATAACCCCACATCCCTCATATATTGTCCTGCACGCCACATCATCTGTACCCCTGCACGACCCATGATCTGCACCCCCGCACGCCCAATCATCTGTACCCCCGCATGCTGCATCATCTGTACCCCCGCATGTCCCTGGTATATACCTCCCACACACCCCTTGTATATACCCTCCTCACTCCCCTCGTATACACCCCAGTATACTACTGCACCCTTTTTATACTCCAGCACCCTTCATATAATATCTGCACTCCAGCAATGTAATAGCCCACAGAATTTGGCAGCCACTCCTTACCTTTACTTTGATACTCGGCCTGCTGAGGGGGCCCTGCACACCATAAGGACCTCTGGGGTTCCACTGACCGCTGCTGCATGCTTTCTGAGGCCGCAGGCCAATCAGAATCTTTGGCGATGCTTTTAGACTGGCTGTGTAGTGAGGCCGCTCAATCAACCAATCAGTATCCCTGAAAATGTTGATTTGCCAGTGATCAAGCGAGGAGCTTGCAATATAAGCAGGTACACTGCTTGGGGGTCAGTACAGAGCCTGCTAAAACGTGACAGTTGGGGGATGTGGATTCATTGTTGTGTTTAAGTCGGTTTGCTCTTAAAGACAAGTTCTCTGCAAAAGCGCAGTCCCATTTAGGGCCAGATTGAATGGATGGCAGTGATCTGTTTACACATCATAAATGCTTACACACCATACGATTTAGTGAGATCTCCCTCTTAAATGCACACACAATTTAGTTGTATCTCCCTCTTTTACACACACACACACACATACACACACACACACACACACCACAAGGGTTCAGTGACAGCTGGGAGAGTTATCCCAGCTCTCCCCCTCCGGCAGACGCGGAACCCCTGATTGCGGCAGCCATTTTTTCCCGCGATCCCGGTTACAAAACGGTCTCGTTGTGTGGACCCCGAGCACCGCGTTATAACGGGGTTCAGCTGTATTTGTTTCACGTGACATTAAGCTAATGAACTTTCTATTAAATGTTGCCACGTGAGTCAGTGGCCCACACTACTTGTCAATCGACGAACAGTGCAGCGCAATTTTTTTCCTTTGTATATTAAAGAAGAAAGTCTTTACATTAGGAGAAAGAAAAGTCCCTATCATAACTAGATTTTTCTCATTCAAAAATAACTTCACTTTCCATTACCAAGTGATGTAGAAAATGAAAACAAATTTGGGCTGATTCTTCCATTTGTTGTAACCGTGAACTAACTGTTCTGACGCAACTGAGGGATTATTTATGGATAAAGAATTATTTTCAAATTAAATGATACTCATTGCATTTATATACCAGAAAATAATACAATATTTAAATATTTTAAAATAAAAGCATGGTAAATAAGTTCCCCAGAGGTACATACCAGCATAAGTTAAACCATCTGGAATGGCAAAAAAAAAAAAAGAACGATAAATTATGTTTACAGAATACAGTATGACTTGCTAAATAAATTATTATAGCATTATAGCTGTCTATTTCTATGTAAGCCAACAGGAGGCGATCCATCTAACATCCCCTTTCAAAAGAAGTGAAGTTCCTTTGAAAAGAAGAACTCATGTATAATACAGGAGTGGCCAATGTCAGTCCTCAAGGGCCACCAACAGGTCAGGTTTAAATGATATCCCTGCTTCAGCACAGTTGTGCTGAAGCAAGGCTATTCTGAAAAAGTGACGTCTTTGTGGCCCTTGAGGACTGGAGTTGGCCACTCTTGGTATAAGAGATGTTAATAAACGTACACATCATATAACAATACATACATATGTAGGGATGTGTTAGGTTGCCTTATGCTGCTGCAGGGCGTCTCCGGAGGGAGTGGTGTAAGGCTCCGCGGCGGCTCGACAGTAGAGGGCGCCGCCATCTTTATTGCGCAATCGTCAGAGGGCACTGTCAGAACAGAGATGTCGCGCATGCGCGATGGAAGCGCGCGAACGGCTGGCCAATAAGGTATAGGCTCAGCCAGTAACTACAACTCCCAGGAGCCTTAGCGGAGTCACCTGATGCCAGGGAGCCAATGGGAGGGCTGGATTCTCGGGAGGCAGGAAAGGGAAGCGTGGGGGAGAGACCACGTTAGCCATGGGGCACCGGAGGAGCAAGGGAAGAGGTAGTGTGGGTGCAGGGGGTCCGTGACCCACCTGCATAGGTTAGATCTTCCCTGAGGGCCCATATAGATTCCCTGAGTCACCTTAGGTTGCGGACTGCAGGGAAGACCTATAGTGGTAGTGACATCATCCCCTTACTGAATAAACAGCTAGGGACAAGTGTGCAGAGTTGCGGTTGCTGCAGTCATCTGGGACCAAGTTGCTGAGCATCGTGACATCAGACCAACAGCGCTGGATCGGCGGATCCTTTTTGAAGTTGTCACCGGTCACCGCAGTGACCGGAAGGTATTTAAATAAAGTGCACCAACACCGGTCAACAGGCGCTGATCCCGCCTTAGGGAACACTCTTTGGGGACACTAAGTGGAGTGGCCAAAGGACTGAGCCTAATATACATTATAGTACATGGACACGGTGTGGGGCATGCGGTGACGGGACAGAGACATTACTCCTTATGAGAGTGGCCGAGCCACCAGCGTTATAAGTACAGTATAAGTTAGGAAGGTGTTATTGCCATATAAAGTGATAAGGGTTATCATATGTGTTATTGCCACGGTTAATTATCAAAGGTTATTATTGCGTTACAGTAAAACAGTTCAAAGCATATGTGTTGTTATGGTTCTTGCCCAGGGGAATCTTACATGATGGGGGATCCTGGGTAAGTGGAGGCGCTGCCGCTAAGATAAGTGTTACCCCAGGTTCCCAGTAAGTGAAGGCTCAGATCTCCTGGAGCCACAGGTGTGTGTGCAGTACCCGTAGTCACTCTAGAGCGTAAGAAAGAGGGCTACACATATATATCACAAATGAAAATAATCACTTGTGAGCACATTCACATGTCTCAGACAGGTCTGCAACCCTGCTTTTCCCCGTTATCTCCTACAGTAGCATACAGCGCTTCCCCTGCAGCAAGGGATTCTGGGAAATGACATGTAAATGAGCACAGAGGGTCACTTTTTGTTTCACTTCCATTTTGACATGGGCCCCTATAAGCTTATGCCTTCTGCATTATACAGCCTTTCAGCACAGCTTGGATTAAGTACAAAGCCAGTAAACCTACTCACATGCAGTTGTTTCAACCTTTTGGATCTCATCAGTGTGAGGCTGGTTATACTGGCTTTGCAATATGAAGCTTGGATAGGTTTCAACCACAACTTAGATAAGATATGGTGGGTAAAAAAAAGTGACAAAAACCCTCCACAGTAAAGCACATAGCAAATGGAAATATCACTGTATGCTCATTTGCATGTCTTAGACAGGTCTACAACCCCGCCTTTCACCATTATTACCCAGCACACAGCACTTCCACTGCAGCAAAAGATTCTGGGAAATGACATGCAAATGGACACACATTGCCACCTTTTGTCTCAAGCTCACATTACATGAACAACCCTTAAGCCAATGCCTGCTGCTTTAAACACAGCTTTTAAATATAAGCCTGGGATAAGATGCAAAGCCAGTAAACCCACTCACAGACAGACTGTGTCGACCTTCTGGGTCTCTTCAGTGTGAGGTTGGTTGTACTGGCTCTGCTTGTTTGAGACTAAGAGTAGGTTGACGAAGTAATATTGTTAAAATGAAGATACTGTTGATATATTTTTTAAATGGACTGGGGGGGTCTCTGGAGAAGGATTGAAAGTGATGT